>NC_056596.1:5953360-6045860 GCF_018340385.1 Cyprinus carpio | reverse complement strand
TTCCTCAGAATGCATTTCACTTTGTGCGGTGTATGATGGAGACATTAAAAATGGAGCCAGACACTGTTCCTGGCCTGTAGCCTAAAGAAACACATCCATATCGCTTGCTTTTTTTCAAAACATTAGCTGCCTGTTTTGTGAAGTTCACTGCGTTCAGAAGAAATTTTCAAACCGAGAGATCCGTTCTCCAGCGCTAAGATCCTGTTACACAGCAATCCGCAAGTTAATGTCTGGCATTTTTGAGCAGACATACTTAATATAAGCTTTTATTTTCTTATTGTCACCGCCTGAGAGCTTTGAATTGAGATTTACCATGGAGATCCAAGACCTCTGTTGGGCCCCTGCTTCAGATCACAGAAAGGGGTGCTCTGCTTTTTACAACCCCCTCAGAGTGAGAGCAACCGCATGCAGGGGCCCCTGAATTATGTTTGTCTGTTCTCAAGACATGTTCATTGTTTTCACATTCTCCAAAAGAGGCTTGGGAGGAGTGAAAAGATGAATTACCATCAGATGAAAAGAATTGATCTTTTTTATTTATTGCCGTGTTAAGTTTGCTGACTCCTCTTGAATTTTAAAGTATGACCAAAAAAATACAGTTCTTATAGCCAGACAGGCATGGCACATCCAAACATCCGACAGAAGTGTTTTATCTGAAGTTTTATAGCAAAGATGTACCTGGTATTTTATGTTTGGAGACGTTCTGCCGTCTTCTGTAGGCATTCCACAGTCTCCTTTCTTTGGGTGGCACCAGTTGATGTTCTCTGTTGCGTGGCCAAGCGTCAGGTTTATATCTGTGAATAACACAGACAAAATCACAACAAACTCGTTCGCACGCACTCCAGAGATTCTGACGCTGGTTGTTTGTCTTTAGCAGGTGTAAAACTGTAAAGTGTTTAAAAAATGTGCTGATAATCATGTTAACATGATCATATACCTGTCATTGTACAAACTAAAGTTAAAAATGTAGCTTCCAAACGTTTTAAAGTTGCTTTTAGCAGTATAAGCCATTGCACTAACTTCTGCTAGATGTTACGTGAAATTTTGCAGGCAAAAACTTCACTTTCAAACCAAGTCATGTCAACATGATGAATTCTTGTGAACAACTTGAATCTGTGGGGAAATTTTGCCCTTATTAAAAAGGTAAATGTGCACCTTTAGTCACTGAATTATCCCATGTAATTTTTCCTATTTGTTGTTTGTAGCTGTGGTGCTAAAGGCAATACATTTAAACTTCTCCAAGAAGTTAGATGGTTGGTTAATTAGCCGACTATTCTGACTCATCCCTTGCTAATAAGCTACTAAATTTGAAGTCAAAGTCCCAGCTGTGAACCTCGCTACAGAGTGCCGTTCGAAGAGTTATTGTTCTTGTTACGGTCTTCTGCAAAACCATAGTTCAACCATCTCTTTGTTCTGTCAGCCATCAGATTTCAGCAGCGGTGTAATGCTAAAGTTCCTAATTGAGAAAAATACAGCACAACCGTTGGAGCCACAGGCAGTCTAATAGGATGCATCTCAGGGGAGGAAGGGCCGGTTGAGTTTTCATGCCTGGTCTCCCTGCTGGCATGAGATTTGATAAGTGTTTCCGTTAGCGACACGCTTTCTGTCGTAGCTTGTATGCTATAAGTAATCACGGCTTCTCTGGGCGAATGCTTCCCTTTATGCATTTTTGCTTCTTGTCAGTTGTTTTTTTTTTACTCCTTTTTTTTGTCTTCATTCCTCCATTTTCTCCTTTAATTAAAAAAAGTTAGCTTTTTTTGTATTGATTAGACAACTGGACAGCATTTTGACACATATTATGGATATAGTTTAGTCGCACAACTGTAATATAATTTTTCAGTTGCGTCATATTCCCTCACAAATAGGCTATATGTGACCTACAAATATGGCTAGAGTCACACATGTGACACTTTACAGCATGAACAGGCCATTGTTCTGGTTAAGCAAGGCATAAAACAACAAAAAACATTGCTGATAAAGCCAGTCCATACCATTTAGTAGTTCACTGACATATCGTCAAGAAAAATAAAAGTTCATAAACTGTGCTTCAGTTACAATACAACATTTTAAGCATGCTCAGTTGAGCTACCTTTAATTCTATTTGAAAAAAAGGTTTGGTGTGCCTTTATTTTTGGCAGTAGAGTTTGTCATCATTTACTCACCCTCATCTCTTTTCTTCAGAGGTACACATAAGGAGATATTTAGCACAGTGTTGTTGCTGCTGTTTTCCACTGATTGAAAATAAATGGTAACAGCGCTTTCAAGCTGCATCTCTTGAGAAGACAAAAACAAAAGTTGTCTATATGACTCGTACCTTATACTCCAAGTTTTTTTTAAATTATAAAATAGCATTGTATATATATAATTGGTGTTTTTTTTTTATTGTTGAATAGCATTGTAAATGTTTTTTGAAAGAAGTTTCTTCTGCTCATCAAGCCTGCATTTATTTGATCAAAATTACAGATTTTTTTTTTTAATATTGTGATATATTATTACAATTTAAAATAATTGTTTTTACAATTTTATTATACTTTAAATTATCATTTATTTCTGTGATGCAAAGCTGAATTTTTAGGATTATTATCATATGATCCTTTAGAAATCATTCTAATATGATGATTCATTATCAAAGTTGGAAACAGTTCTGCTGCTTAATATTTTTTCAGAACATGTGATACTTTTTTAGGATACTTTGATGAATAAAAAGTAAAAAAAAAAAAAAAAAAAAAAAAGCTATGTTTTTAAAATATAAATATTTTGTAATAACAATATACACTACTGGTCAGTAATTTGGGGTCAGTAATTTTTTTTTCTTTCTTTTTCTTTTTTTAAATAAAATCAATACTTTTATTCAGCAAGGAGTTGGTTAAGGAATGAAAAAGTGAAGTAAAGAAAATATATTATTAGAATATATATTATTAGATTTTTTTTGACTCGTAATAAATGCAGTTCTTTTTAACCTTTTATTCATCAAATATATTAGACAGCAGAACTGTTTCCAACACTCATAATAAATCAGAATATTAGAATGATTTCTAAATGATCATGTGATAGACTGGATGTTACATGTGACACTGAAGGCTGGAGTAATGATGCTGAAAATTCAGCTTTGCATCACAGGAATAAAATTATTTTTTAAAGTATATTCAAATAGAAAACTATTATTTTAAGTTGTAATAATATTTCACAATATTACTACTGTTTTTTTTTTCTGTATTTTTGATCAAATAAATGCAGGCTTGATGAGCAGAAGAGACTTCTTTCAAAAAACATTAAAAATAGTAATGTTTCCAAACTTTTGACCTGTACTGAAAATAGCATTGTATACTAAATAAAATAAAAAATATTTCTAGTATTGTATAATATTTCACGTGTGGAGCAGCATGTACTGGGAACCTGAAAACAACTAGTCATGAGCTGCTAGTGTGTAAATGAAAACGGTTCCATGCTTCACTCTGAAACACGCAGCAGATATATTTTAGTTTGTTTATTTGAGATTTCATAATCCCACTAAGGCATATCACAATTTTTTTATAAATGAATTGTGCAGCGATTTTTAGGTTCGTATGGAAAGTTTACAATCTGTTTCTTTCCATGGAAATTGAAACTGACTGCTAGTATTTCCTAAACACAAAAAGGCTTTTTGCCAACAAAGAAGTTTGCAGTTGTTGAGTATGTGCTTTGGTTTTGGTTGCTGTGTTGTGTTTCTCTCATATGAAGTATTTCAAGCGAGACAGGCTCTGGCAAATATAACGCTGATATGGTTTGCTTTGAAAACAGCCTGCTCTTGAAACGTTTGTTTAGTCTAACTCCAAATCCATGTTGCCTAGCCTTGAGCAGCTTCCAGTCAATATGTAAACCATTGCAGACATCGCCATTTCCCGCTGTACTTGAGTTAGTTTGTTCTTTGTTACCGATTGCATGTTATACTTCTTGCAAACATGAATGTGAAAGCTATATATTTTCATCGTCTAGTCATGGGTTGTCTGAATGACTGGTTGACTAGTTTTCACTTTGTTTTCTCTAGGATAATGGAAACCAGCTGACTGATGCCTGTTTGTTTGTTTTTTCCTCCTCAGGTACATGTACTGGACCGACTGGGGGGAGGAGCCAAGAATAGAAAGGGCGGGAATGGATGGCAGCAGTCGACAAATCATTGTCCAGAAGGAAATCTACTGGCCCAACGGACTGACCATCGACCTCGAGGAGCAGAAACTCTACTGGGCAGATGCAAAGCTCAGCTTCATCCACAGGGCCAACTTGGATGGAACAGCTCGGTCAGTTTCCTCATTCTTTCACACTTATTCTCAGTTCATCTCCTTGTATTTCTTTCCCTTTCCCATCCGTATTGAAGCCGAATGGTATGTCTGTGGCCCAATCCAAACACTTCCTGCACGTAGGCCCAGTTTGAGACCCCCTCCCTACTTCCGCCCACTCTTAACTTGAGATGACCTCCGTACCATATACCACTGTAACCCGATCCTGCCTGGCATTATGGGTATGATTTGGGCCCCCCAGCCAAAGGGTTACATTTCCTTTTGTGTATGTAGGATTTTGTAGTAACTTCAATAAAGAAAGGTATGTCGGACCCTCTGCTATGTTCAGATTTGCATTGCTAGTCGATCTGCAGGAGTCGTATGGTCTGGCTAGGCCTGTAGTCCAGCAGATGTCATTGAACGAGGAACCTGACCTATATCTAGAAACCAGAAAATCATAGAGACTTTGATTATTGATTCTCAATCTTTCATAATAGTAAAAAATATTAAATGAAAGTTGCTAGTATACCAAAAAGACATCAGTTTAAAGTGATGTTATTTTTAATTTTATAAAAAAAAAAAAAAAAAAAATGAATTCAATATTAAAATCATTGATCTTTTTTTTTTTTTTTTTTTTGGCATACCCATTCTTACAGTTGTCAATCTGAAAAGTTATTTTTGAATTATTAAATGAATAGTTTGCTGCTTTATTTTAAGTAGCATTTCCAGTCTGCTAAAAGACAAATTGTTAAAGTATACAAAATGTTTTAATTTTAATTCTATAATTTTAATAAATAATAGATTTTATATGTAATATAATATAATTATTTATTTAAATTATATAAGTTATTTAATTGTTGGTTGGTTCCTTCATTTTTAAGTCATATCCTCAGTCTTCTGCTAAAAAAATTCATTCATTCATTCTCAAAAACAACACAAAGCATCTAGTGTACTTCTGTCAAAGGTCTTCTTGACTGAATCAGACGTGAGTAATAGCGGTTGTCATACAACTGTGGATCAGTGATGCATGCTTTATTCCATCCTCTTCATGAAACTTGTGGCATTAAGCAATTAATTTAATGTTCTGCTGTACTCGGACACCTTTGTTTAATAGCCTTTTCAGTTTGCTGGCTTCAAACAACTCTGGCACTACCAAGAGTGCGTCAAAGGCTGTGAAAAATCTGTTTGTAATTACCTTTCCAGAGTGCTGACCCCCCTCCACCACCCCTCCCCCATTCCGCTGTTCGTCACACGCTATTAAAAATCAGGAGGGTCTAACTCTTCCATGCACATTCACACACACAAACTCCCCCGACCTAACCAGGAAAATTTATCCCCTCACGACACTACAGCTCGGTGATTGATGAGCGACGCTTCTCCGAATACTGTGGCACAATGGTTCTGAACACTTGTTGCTTTGATCCACTCCTGTTTATTTATGTCCAGTGGTTCAGAAGGCCGCCGTTCGGCCAGACAAACGCGACACGCGGCGCTCCGATGGAGTCCGAGGAAAATTCACTTGATAAGGGCAGCTGTGCTGTTAGAGAACAGGATGACTCCCTACTAACGACCGAAACAGATGCGGAGTTACAGGTCGATGACAGCCTGATTTGTTTAATTCCCCCCTCTTCTTGGAAAAGAAGTCCTACGGGCCCCCGAAAGGGGGGTGGGGGGGGGGGGGGTTTGGGTGGTTCGATTTCGTATGAGCTCCAGATTTCCTGAAGGGTCTAAAAAAGTCCTCAGTTGATGTTGTTGGCTTGTTGTTGTGGTCTTAAATTCCCTTTCTATATGCCTATTTCTATATGCTTTTTTTGGAAAGAGTAATACCTGTAGGCCTCTCATGTCTTTGAAATTTACTGGAATTATTTCCCATATATTTCCCATATAAAGAATTCCAACTGGATTCATAAAGCAAGCTGGCTTGGAATGTGTGTTCCCTCCTGAAAGACTAGACATTCCAGGCTGGTTTATCAGCATCAGTGCTAGTCTAACTGGTTGACCAGCATGGTTATGAAACCTGATGACCATATTATATGGGTTCCAAACCAAATAATTTTTTATTTTTGGCAGAACTACACTACTGTTCAAAAGTTTAGTTTTTTTTTTTAATGTTTTTGAAAGTCTGTTATGCTCACCAAGATTGTTATTTGAGCACAAATACAGTAAAAACAGTAATATTTTGAAATATTATTACACTTTAAAACATCCATATTCTATTTGAATGTATTTTAAAATGTAATTTATTAAAATGTAATATTTAATTTATTTTTTATTTTAAAGCTGAATTTTCAGCATCGTTACTCCAGTCTTCAGTGTCACATGATCCTTCAGAAATCATTCTAATATACTGATTTGCTGTTAAGAAACATTTCTCATTATCATGATTGGAGTTGAAAACAGTTGTGCCAGTTAATATTTTTGTGGAAACCATGATTCTGGAAACCATGATTCTTTTTTTTTTTTTGAAAAATCGAAAGCTTAAAAAAAAAATGTATTTGAAATCTCTTGTAACATTATAAATGTTTTTACTGTCACTTATCAGTTTAATGCATCCTTGTTGAATAAAATGAATCTCAATTTTTTGAGCTGTCGTGCATCACTTTAAGAGCATTTAACATCCAAAATGCAGTATATATGTGGGTAATTTAAGCAGAGTGTGTATTTACATATATGTGTTGACGGTTACAGGGAGGCCGTTGTGGAGGGTTCCCTCACTCACCCGTTTGCCCTCACTCTTTATGAAGAGACGCTCTACTGGACAGACTGGCAGACCCGATCCATTCACGCCTGCAACAAACATACTGGAGAGAACCGGAGAGAAATTCTCAGTGGCATTTACTCGCCGATGGACATCCAGGTGCTGGGCCAAGAGCGGCAGCCCAACAGTGAGTCTACACATCTCAAAAACTCACAATACTGGTTTATAGATGGTTTGGTTTTTGTCAAACCAGAACAAAATAGACATTTTATCCCAGGACCCATGAGGTTTAAGTGCTGGCCTTAAGATTCAGACTATTTTGAAGCTCTAATACACATCAAATTTTCACAAACCATGTTTGTGAAGGAACAGTACTGTTCAATGTAGGTCTCAGGTCAGGTTGCCTCAAGAGAGCCTTCATATTCCATGTTTAATTTTTTAGGTCATTCTTTCAGCACTTACTGCACTGCCTCTTTGTGAAAGTGTCGGTCTTTTGGCCCATGAGGCAATCTGGGGAGAATAGTTCTCAGGGAATGAAATTTTCCAAGTGTCCTGCATTCCACTCTGAAGAAATAAACACAGTTCCTCAGTGGAGACGGGGAACAGCCCCAGCACGATCCCACCCCCACCTTAGTCTGTGTGTGTGTGTGCATGTGAGGATGTGGGTGTGGACTGCTTCAAAACATTTAACAGCCTGCAAAGACCCCACTAGGTAAGTGTTTGTTGTGTTGGAGGTAAGAAAATAAAGAAAGGATGAAGCAACCATCATGCAAACAAACAATGAAGATCTAGACCAGTGATTTCAACCAGGGTGGTTCTAGCAGGTTCCAGAGGGCACTTGTTAAAAGTAAATATCTAATATAATAGATAACAGCAGTCGTTAAATATTCATAATATTGAAAACTTTTTAAAATAGATTAAAAAGACTAAATAAATTAAAAAATTGTGATTAATTGCCCAACCGTTTGTTTGTTTCTAAACTAAAGTCTCTTATGCTAAGGCTGCATTTATTTTATTAAAAATAATAATAATTGTATTTTTATAATTGTATAAAATTGTATACAATTGTATAAAAAAATACAATTAATTATGATTAATAATGTTGTAATTAATTGTAGAGCAATATTTATTTTAATATTATTATTATAATGTATAAAACTACTTATAAAACTACTAAGATTAAAATAAATGTTTGTGATTTAATAATAATTCAACCATGATCTGTTTGTGAGGATGACACTCTTATTTATCAGCAATAATAATAAAGTAATATTTAATATTGTATATCATTAATTATATTTTTAATATATGTATTTGTTGTATTAAAGTTGCAGAGTCAAGCATTATACTATACGTCCTCAAAAATATGCCTGTATTGGTATTTTTTGAATTTCCTCATGTGTCCTTGAACTGTGGACCAGTCATCAGTCAGTGTGCTGGGCAGACACCACATCTGCGAGCAGCGCGGAGGAGAGGGGGATAACAAGTGTTGGGTCAGGGCCGTCTGTGTTTTCCTGATGGAGCAGATGTGTTTTCTGAGAGGCTACTACAAGCAGAGTGTGACCTGGTGGAAATGGAAAAACCTCTTACAGGAAATAAAATGTTTTGCTGCCACCTGCTTTTGTTCAAGGGTTGAAGTTTTGTTTGGGAACTAAGCAATGCTGTTTTTTAACCTCTTTTCTAATCTGTCGTGCCACAGGTGAAGAGGAAGTTCATAGTTGTCTGATGCCAAATAACGCATCGTGAGCAGAATCTCAATCTCAAAAGAGTTTCCGACAAATAACACATTAAGTCAAGTAAAAGTAAAGTAAAATCGCACATTAGATCTCTATATTTCAGTATCTCTTAAGTCAAGTAAAAGTAAAGTAAAATCGCACATTAGATCTCTATATTTCAGTATCTCTTTTTTATATTTGCCTTGGTAATAACCATTTGATATCTTAATTAAGCACAGCATAACTAAGACACAAAAACGTAACTATTGTTAAGTTTCCTGAGCAATAAAAGAGCAGGGTTAATACGTTCAAGCCGTGGTTATTTATATACCAGACCAATATACTATTTAATTCAGTGCTCTGATGCATTAATCACCCTATGTGATGAACTTTCTCAAATTAAGGTGGGAATTTGGTGAACCATTCACACATTCTTTAGATCACTGTGTTTTCTGGTCATTTTTTAACCAGGAGGTCAATGCTCTTTGCAGTAATGTCTAATAAACAGCAGTTTTATAGCTTTCCTCTTTCCTTGTCATTGCTCCACAGTTCAAACTCCATGCAGTGAAAGAAACGGAGGCTGTTCCCACCTGTGTCTCCTCTCCCCCATGCCGCCCTTCTATAGCTGTGCTTGTCCAACTGGGGTTAAACTCAAAGAGGATGGAAAGACTTGTCGACCAGGTATAAAAAGCATGCTGATTTGAATGCTTAAAAAGACCCAAAAAGTATAAAATATTTTTCCGAAAATTCACGATTCAGATAGATAGATATGGCTGCTTTTCTATGAAGAGCATGGAATGGTTTTGTTGCATTTGTAATTTTATTATGATGTCCCTGCTCTCGAGCGTAAAATTAGATTTTTATGAACTGTGGCCTTTCATGGGCTGGTTTTGGTATGAGGACTGGCGTACTGTGCATCTATAAAAAATTAGCATGCCGTCCCGCACAGAAGACCATGACAGAGACTAATGTTTGACAGATGGTGATTCATTTGAGTTTACAGTTTAGTCAAAATCACTCTTCTCTGATTCAGCAATTATGAATCATAACCTTATTCCATAACAGCTGACACATTTCACTCCTTTTTCTCTTTGTCGTGAGAGTTTTAGCCTAGATGAAGAGCTGGTAGACCTACTTTGGGGTCCCATGTCAAGGTCACCTTTGAGGGGCTGACCGGGTCAGTCCAAAGTTTGTGCGTTTAGGTCCAGTTTAGGAAATAATTTGGTTGAATTACTCAAGGTGTTTGTCTACATTCTCTCATCTCCAGACTCCTTAAAGAAATGCCCCTTTGCTCATTGTAAAATCATCATGGGGTACCTCAGGGAATTTTAAAATGACATTTACCAGGTCTGGAATAGATAAAATCTTAGTTATTAAAATGATATGTTCAAATCATTCTTTTAAATCGATTTTTCCCCATTGAAACGGTTAACCAGTTTGAACAATTAATTAGCTGCTTGGTCAAAATTTGTGAACAATTGATAATAAAATGTAACTTTTAATAAAACGAGATTCATTGGTGAAACTTTGTGTGAATTATGGTAATTGTAGTAGAGTAAATTGAGGACAGCAGAAAGATCCAGACATATTTGTATGTCCAAAAAGGACTTTCTCGTACAAAGCAAAATGCATTTGATTAATTAAAATTGAATGCATTCGTCCTTTTATTCTTGATGAGGATGTACATTAAACATTAAGGGCTACTAAAATCAGGCTTCACCCCCTGGCTAGCTTGGATTTTTTTCCCACCCTCTCCAGAACAGAGTTGTCCATTGTATCTGTGCACCCAGCCTGTTAATGACAGACTGTTTTTTTATTGGAAAAAAAAAAAAAAAAAACATTCACCTCTTCCCAAGTCTCTCTGCCATTCTACTTGAATTTATAACTCCTTCAAATTTGAGGCAGTATATTCCCAAGCCAGGAAACAATGAGAAGTATTCATCAAGCCTTCATTCCAGTGGCGCAATTGAAACATGGAGCTGTGCAGTGTTGAGGACAGGGGAGGTTGTCTGGCCAAATGAAACCTATTCCCACTGACCTCAAGATTAAGCAACTCTCCTGAAAAGTTGACAACTAATCAGAACAAACAATAGCCTATTGTACTGGACTTTCATTAGCAACAAGGCAAGGGCACGAGTGGATCCAGTAGGACAAAGGATTAGCATGAGCAAACGTCAACACCTCATACTTGTTTAGCTTGGGTGGCTAAATTGAAGGCATTTGTTTTGGTTTTGTCAGACGTCCACTCACTTTGATAACATGCAAGGCAGAACGAAGGACAAATTAAAACCAAAAGAAGCCAAAAAAAAAAGACCAAGAAACCCTAGAGGAGCTGTTTTTCTTCTTCTTATTGGTGTCAGTGCTGATGGATGTCACTACTTATTGGGTGCCGTGGACCGCAGCTGGTGTTGTGGGTATTGGAGCGTGCTCGGTTACAAAGAGAGATTAAATAAGGACAAGGTTGGAACTAATTGCTTCCACAGATTGGGTCTAGACAGATTCTACTATTGGTATTTAAACCTGGCATGCAGTTTTTGTAATGGAGCAATGCGATCTTGCAGTGCACCGTCTGCAGGGACAACTCTGCAATTCATGCAACTAATTGCTTCTGTCAGACTCCGTTTTCTTTGACGAGTTGAATCTGTGCCCTAGGCAGAGTAGTACTCTTAATACACATATTTGTAGACCTTTTTGCGAGATTAGGGTTAGGCTTTTGATTTTTTGAGTTACTGCTGTCCTAATTGAAGTAGACAGTGCAGGTCAAAGGCCATGGCATCTCTGGTCCTTGATGAATCTTTTGCAGGATTGTCAAAAGAGCAGATGGCTCCGTTGTTCTCATGCTCAACATTTTAAGCAAATCTCACTCTTATCACCAGGGGCAGAACAGGTGCTTCTACTGGCTCGCCGCACCGACCTTCGGCGGATATCCCTAGACTTACCTGACTATACAGACATTGTCTTACAAGTCAGTGACATCCGGCATGCAATTGCCATAGACTATGACCCGGTGGAAGGATACATATACTGGACGGATGATGAGGTGAAGGCCATTCGCCGTGCCCGAATAGATGGAAGCGACGCCCATACTCTGGTCACCAGTGAGATCAACCATCCTGATGGAATTGCGGTGGACTGGGTGGCACGTAATCTCTACTGGACAGACACAGGCACCGATCGCATCGAGGTAACCAGACTCAATGGCACTTCTCGACGCATCCTCATATCTGAGAACCTGGACGAACCGCGAGCCATCGTGTTGGATCCCATAAATGGGTATGGAAATCATGTACTTCATTTTAAGTTAATTTCTGAGATCTCTAAGTGGAGTCTTCCTGAATTAGCATGTAATTTACCTTCTTCTTGTTGCTGTTATGCAGATACATGTACTGGACTGACTGGGGCGAGATGCCCAAGATCGAACGAGCAAACCTGGATGGCATGGACAGGGTTGTGCTGCTCAACACCTCCCTTGGTTGGCCCAATGGTTTGGCCATTGACTACATTGCAGGAAAGCTTTACTGGGGCGATGCCAAAACGGACAAAATTGAGGTAAGTCAGCTAACATTTTACTTTAAAGGGGAAATGTGCAGTGGTGTCACCTTGTTGCAATATTTGCTCATTAGATTTCCTTTCACTAGAAGCATATACGAGTAGCTTTGAAATTTTATGGTGTTCCATGGCTGAATTGAGACTTTGGTGCTGGTTGAATAGTCTGAGAATGTGGAGTAATGAGAGGGGACCTGAGGACTGTAGTGGAGTCCAAGGGCGAATTCCTTGTTGGAAGTGAGCAGCTAGTCCTTCAAGTGTTTCCCTGAAGTGATCATCATATGTGCACTTTGCTAATGGCCTTTTGGAAGGCATTTCTTGAAAGAATCTAGCTGAGTCCTTTGGTGGATTTTTTTTTTCATGTTTAGATGGGAAAATTGCTGTTTTAGCGAAGATACTCCAGAGTCTTGACCAAATCCGTGAGACTTTTTTTTTGTTGTATTTTGTTGTGTGGATTTCTTGTGAAAGGTTTCATGTTTAGATGGATTATTTTCTGTTTTAGCGTTCTAACTCCAGCCTCAGACCAAATGTCTTGATTTATTCTGTACCAGGCACAGGTCCCTGGGTGTCATAATGTCTTTGGTTTTCATTCACCCAGTATGCCTGAAAGCCTGTCGTGTAAACACAAAAGAAGCTAAGGAAACATCCCCCTCTTGTTTTCTCGTGCTCGTTTGCTTTTCTTCTCACGCTGACTCTCAACAACCTTTCCAAACATGGCTCTCTCAATATCTGTCTATACTTTGACCAATAATCTCTGATATGTAGACATAAATAAATATATATATATTCTTTCTTTTACACAGTGCCTCTCATAACTCATTTCATAACAGATTTATTTAAACATTAAATAAGACATCACTAATATGATGTGTATATGGTCTAATATTTCACGAAATGCCCTTCTCTAGACTTCATTTATAGCGCACTAACGAGCTGTGGACACTGATGACTACCTGAGGTAATGAAATGAACAGTTATTTTGTTTACAAGCTCGTTTGCTTTTATTGCCGTCTTCTCCAACCTTTTGAAACAATGCTCTCTCAATATCTGCATACTTTGTTCAATTCATGATATTTAGACGTAAATATAAAAGTAGTATATATAGATTATTTATATAAGATATGATAATATACTCCTTATTGAACTGAGTGTGTTTCACAGCCACATCAAAGAGCGGCAAACACTAAATTAGACATTTGAATTTCCTGAAAATAAAGGACATAATTTGAAAGATGAGACTTCTCTTTCTTATCAAAAGTAACACTATATGAGCTGTGGACCCGTAAAAGATGAGACGTTGTTTCTTATCAAAAGTAACAATATATAAAAAAGACCCGTATATATATATATATATATATATATATATACATTTTTCCAAGAATTTACATGTTGTTTTCTTTTTTTTTTTACATTGCTATTCTCAGTAAATATTAATCCAGCTGTTTTTTGTTTTTTTTTTACTGACAGCTGCAATAAGATTCAATTTGTTAAGATTAGTTAATGCATTCATAATACAGTTATCAGTGTTAATTATTACAATATAAAATGTTATAAATGTGTTTTTATATGTAGAAGTTAATGTTAACCTATATTAATAAATGCTGTAAAGACATTGTTAGTTGAGGTCCTAAATGCATTGACTTATGTGAATAAATGTGACAAATAATGTATGTTATGGCTCAAACTTCAACTGCATAACAATGCAGTCAATCCCATGTTGGCTAGGTTCATAAACCTGTTAACCTAGGTGTGTGGCAGCTTTAGGTAAGAGCTCTCAAACTGTGCATTTAAAGGGTAGGTATTATTTATGGATGCACTGAACTCCGCGAGTTTGCGGACAGTCACAGCCAGCAAAATGCCATCACAACTAACCTGTTTGTAACCCAGGGCTTTTTTTTAATCTGCCAGGTTCCCTGCTGTGGCGTTTAAAGAGAAGGGGCAGTAGGACAGGCGGGCCAAGGGTGAACAGCAGGGCAAGGGTGGCCTAAAAACTACCACGACTCAGCGCGAGTCCCTGTTTGTGTGCACTCTGCTTTGCTCTCTCTTTGAGATGCAGAAGTGTTTTCTGTGGCCGTCAAAGGGAGGAGCGAGGTGGTGTTTTCCTGTGTTAAAGCTGGGCTGAATGAGTTGAGGATTAGGGCACTCCTGCTGACAGATCGAGCTCTGTAAAAGGCCAGATGCTCATTGAAGTCCACGTGCAACACCTTCTAGAATAATCCTTGCCCAAACAACCCAATGGATGACTGCTGAGCACTGGTCCTCTCTTTTAAAGATGTGTTATTTTTGCTCATATCAAAACATTGTATAATTGAATGATGGCATTCTTGCATTTTCCTCAAGAAAGAGAGTTGTGGAAAATAATTATATTTGCAGCGTAGGTTTTGTAATCAGTTCAACCATCCAGCAATAGAAAGATGATTTTTTTGAGAATCAACGTTTGGTCACTCACCATCACCCAGGATCATTGTATTGCTCAGAGGTTGCTCTTTCTTACTTCAAGAGATTGAGTTACAACCTTGTCTCAGATGTTTCTCCCTAAAATTCCTTGGGAGAAATAAAAATAGACACTGATAAGATATTTGTAGCTCTAAAATGAACCAAGATAGCATAGCTCAGATAAATTTGCATAGCTCAGATAATTCTCTGAAATTTCTCTGAAACTCTAGAGGAGACACGTTTGAGATTACTGGGGTCTTTTTCTTAAGAGAAGAATCTTTGAAGTTCAAGATGCGAGCAAAAGTATCTATTTCATTTAATTGCTATAACGGAGAAACAGTTGAGATATTAAAGAGATCTAGAATGATAACTATAAAGAGAACAATATTAGCGTCCACATCAGCGGACAATATTGTTTGTTTATTCTAAATGCACATTTGTCTGCTGCTTTAAATTCGCGAGCTCGTTATGGCAGGATTGATTCTGATTGGCTGTCAATGTTTTTATCGTTCATCAGCTTGAAAAAAAATCGTTCTGAAAGTGATTCCAGCGATTTATAGTTTCTCAGTGCCTTTATCGTTATAGCTGTGGTGTGGACTCTGCCATTTTTTAATACTGAGAATGATTTTTAGAACTATGTCTTTATCCTTATCTTTATAGTTATCGTCATTGGTGTGAACAGGACTTTACTCAGAAGAGAATTATTATTGCTCACATGTTGCAATTTTATGGCTCTGTTATGTATCATGTCCATATCAGCTTTGTCTCAAATGTTTCTCCTTAGAAGAAATGCAAAAAAAAATAATTAATTAAACAATTGAGTAGGACAGTTTAATGTTGGAATAATTAGATGAGAAATGTGTGAGCAAGAGACCAATTCTTAAACTCTAGGGTGGACCGGGACATTTTCTACAGAGAAAGATCTGTTCTGCAGAAGACTTCGTTTATTTAATCTCATTACCATGTAGGAGAAACAATTGCAATATTAAAAAGCCTTGTTTGTGATTTTTTTTTTTTTCTGCTCCTTTGGAAGTGTTTTGAAGAGATATTCAGGATGCACTCTTTCTCCTGCCCGGCTGAGGAGGGAAGCTCTGTGGTCATGTGTTCAGAGCTGACCCCCTGCCTACTCCAGAACAAAAGCTGCACAGAATAGAGGCGAAATCTCGCGGAGGTCCTCCTCCATCCACGCACACCACCCCACCCCTGCACCAGATGCACTTTTTGGGTGGCTGCACTGCATTCCCCAGCCTCCTAGCAGCTGACAAGTGTGTTCTGTTCTCCTTTCTCACAAGGGTTCTTCAGATTCACCTTAATGGAGGCGGAGGCCATTCTTTAGCTGGCCCACTTACCCGCTGAAAGGAAGAAAAGCCCTTGAAGTGCTAATCGGCGGAGTTGCAGCATGGCCCGTCCATCAGTAGATTCTCATTAAAGATTTTCTTTTTTGCATACTGATGCTCGCTTACCTCATTTCAGCTGCCCTTTTTGTTTTGAAAGGGCCGATTCTGGACTGCCTCCGAACAGAGTCACATTTACACGTTACTGTTTGCCTTTTTTTTTTTTTCATCCGCTTGGTTCCTTTTGGTAGATGGTTGGTGTGAGGGAGGGCGGCTCTTTTTCAGGAGCTGAAAACAACATTAAGTTTTAAATGAGGAGTTTTGAAAAGTGCCTTCTGGCATTTGGAATGTGGCTGCTCACTGCCTGAATGGTTATAAATAGAGGAATGGAGGCTTTCAGGCCCTCCTCCCTCCCTCTTGCCTTCTTGCTTCCCCCCCCTTTAACACGGCTGGTGATAGGCCTTGTCTGAAAGGGCTTTTTTTTACCTTCCTCCTTGAAAAGTTGAATTGCATTTGGGGCTGAGGACAATTGCATTGTTAATTTTTCATGTTTGTGAAAGGACCATGTAGCAGTTTTTTCCAGCCTGTTTTTGACATGATTTTTGGTTTGACAAAGTTTTATCTATAGTATATGGCTGTCATATTTGGTTTTATAGGGATAATTCATCAAAAAATTAATATTGTCATTTACCTTTATTTTGTTCTTTGTCTTATTTTTCCTAACAGTTTTCTTACTTTTTCTGAAATATGGTTATAGTATTAACAAAGTCATTATAAAGTACTTTCTGTGGCACACAACAGGAGAAATATCAAAGACTTGTCTGGTCACTCTTTTCCATGCAGTTGAAATGAATCAAGACTGACGTTTTTAAACATCAAAAAAGATCCAAAAGCGCCGCTTTCTTCCAAGTCTTCTGAAACCATTTGGTAGCTGTGTGAGAAACAGACCAATATTTAGTCATTATTTGCAGAAAATCTTGAATATATTAAAGTTGAGTCTCATTTCAAACTCGCACTTGCAAAGGAAGAAAGAAATGAAAGTAATTTACACCTCAAGGGGAATAGCAGTCAGTTTTCTTATGTTTTTTCTTAAATAAGACATCCTTTATGATGTATGCAGCCGACAAATGTAAACTCCGGAGGGGCGCAGCCTTTGAAATTTGACACCGTCTGAAATTTAAAGCATCCCTGCTTTGTACACAATCATATACATTCAAACGGACACCCGAGCTCTGATTTCTGCATTGTAGTAATATTCAAATCTAGCCTATCTTTTGAGTGCCATCTTTTCAATCAAATAAATCTTTTCAGAAAGAATCTGAATGATTCATTCGTGAATCAGTTGTTGAGTTGACTTCACTCAGTGATCCAGTCTCTCTGCATTTAAAAGCTCACTGAAGATTAGATATTGAAATTAAATATCTAAATATTGTTCTGTTTCTCACACAAAGCTATTGTATGACTTCTTAAGACTTGGTATATAGTGCATGAATCATATGAACCACTTTTAAAATACATTTATGATGCTTTTGCCTCCATTCTGAATCGTAAAAGCTAGCTCTGCATAAAAAAGAGCAGCCTGCACAGTCTCCAGAATTTGTGGACGTGAGTAAAAGATGACAAAATCTTCATTTTTAAGTGGACTATTTCTTTAATGATGTAAATGGCACTCAAAAATGTTTTATCCTTACATTTGACTACATAGAAGCAGATCCAAGGATGTTTGTATTTGCTGTCAACCTCCAACTGGTGTTTCAGGTTCACAGCCTGTTCTCTTAAATGAGCGAAAGATCGTTTTGAATGTGTGCCAGTAACATCCCCTTTCATCTCAGGTCCTGTACATCTGAAAGGAAGGCTTGATTATTGGCACTTGCACTGGAAGGTTTTTTCCTTAAACGGTATGGGAATTGTGGGGCTTTCATTTCTGTCGCTCTTGCCGTGTGTTTTCAACTCTTTTCTGAGCAGTCAGATTCAACCCCCCCTTCATCCCGCCCCTTTGAACCCTTTAGAAGTCGCCGCAGACCCTCTCAATTCACCCCCTCAGTGTAGAGATGTTTAAGATAACTCATTTGACTGATGTGCCGTCCCTGGTGTAGAAAGTCCCCTGCTTTGTGGGCCAATTATGTAGATTCTGCTTTCACCGAGTCTTTTCAGACTCTGATTGCGAAGTGCCATGGGTGCCCTCTGGGCTCCCATAAAGACAAATATGTAGAACAGAATGAAGCAGAACTTGCGCAAAACATGAGGGCTTTTTTTTAAGGGTCATCTCAAGCAGAGATGTTAATATATATATATATATATATATATATATATATATATATATATATATATATATATATATATATATATATATATATATATATATATATATTCAGAAATATCTATATACAGTGAAGCATATTTTAACATTATTTTTATATTTATAGATTTGTTGTTATTAGTATAATAATAAAAAATAAATTAAATAAAACACAATATAAAGATTCTAAATAAATTCATAAACATGATAAATAGATGATGTATACCAGTCAGCCATTTGTATTTCATTTTATGTGTATTTATTTTTCAGTATATTTGTTCTGTATCCTGTCCATAGCTACATTCTTCCCTTTATCCGTTTCCTAAAAGTCTTAATTTTACTCTCAATAAAGCCATTTGAGTACAATGAATCCCGAAGTGCATTTTGATGGCCCTTCAGTATGGCAACACCGTGACCGTGAAAAGCAACAGCTTGAAAGAGGGCTTTATTTGTGGTAGTATGATGTGAGGTGGCCGAGGGCTCGTCTGCTGATGGATGCTGGCAAAAAAAAAACATTAGTGTGAAGAGGATCAATAATGCTTTTTTCTAAAGTCCCCCCAGAGCGTTTGCACCAATGGCCCTGGCACATTGTGGCCGGCGGGAGCCGTGAAACTTGATTTGCGCAGGGTTTTTCCAGCGAGGGGCCTCTCACTAAAACATTGGCCATGCTAATGATAGCTCCTTTGTCTATGAGTTAGCGGCACATCCAAGGCCCATCATAGTGAGGGCTGTTTAGATTCGGACGGTAGTGGTAGAATAAACTGCTTTGAAGCACTCCGCTTACATGCGGTTCATACAGGTGATGGATGTCCCACACAAGTCTGGCAGATATCCAGAGAACTTCTTTCACAGGCAGGAAGGAGGCATGTCATAGTGTGTTTGAATAGTATATGCAAAATTCAGTTTTGTTCTATTCTGTATCTTCATAAAGGGATATCCCAATCAGGATTTTTCAGAGTCAATGAATATTGAGTATCTGCCAATACACAGAGTCTTGAATTTTTTTTACTTGAATTTTCCTAGCGTTTTGTGCACACTTCAAGTACATTAAAGCTATTAAAATCTATCCAGTGTGTACAGAGTTGTGCAGAGAGTTTATTTGCCTCTTTATGATGGAAAAAAGCAACGACAAAAGTCGGTTTCGTAGTGGGTTTTGGTTCTTCTGCTGTTTTAGGACCTTTGAAATCACTGAAATCATTTGGCAAAGTGACCTGGACATGTAATGCGCTCAAGACCTGCCTGGAAATACTTTTGCCCCTGAAAATAATTGCACACCTTAGAACTTTCGTCAGCCAATCAGATTCAAGCATTCAACTGCCCCCAGAGAATAATCTGTAATATTGGGCCAAAAAAAAAAAAAAAGGTAACAGTGCCAATGCCCATGACGTCAGTAAAGCGACTGGTCTCTTCTCTAGTTTTCTCACTAGAATTTGCTCAAATGCAACAGAATTGCAAGTTTTCACCTCTTTGCAGGCCAAATCCAGCCAGTGGTAGTCCAAGCCAAACAGCACTATAGTTAATTGCCTGGTAACAGTTTGTTGCTGTTGATGGCTGTTTCACTATGAGGTCTTCTTAATCTTTGATGTTCCAGGCTCCAAGGTTACACAGTTTCACATGAATTATAGGGGTATAAAAGACACCTGACTTTCATAATATTTTCCATCTCCTGTGGCCAGCGCTGCACACACTATCCAGCAATACTTTCACTTATTCAGTTTTTTTAGTAATTTTATTTGAGAAAACAAATATGCTCAAATGTAAGATTTTTACAGGCCGGCGGGGATTTGATATACTGTAGAAATGCTCAAAATTGCTCTTAAGTGTGATGAATTAGAAGAATATATGTTTGTGTGTGCGTAAAGCATTTTATGTGTAAATAATGGCTACATTTTAAAAGACCATCAAGTCAGTTTGCCTTGAAAAAGAACGATTAGCGTTTGTTTAGAGCTCTAGGTTTACAGTGTTGTGACGTCCATACTTAATATAACATCACCTTGTAGACCTCCATGATGGTTTGCACTCCATGGAGAAAATAATAGGAAACCAAATTCAAAATCTCTTTCTTTTCTGCTAGAGGTTCACTAGAGGTTTAAACATCTGTTCTGCAATATACCTTTTCCAATATTCTGTTCGTTTAAGCAAAAACACAATAAAAATAATTGTGGGCAGGATGAATTTTTGGCTTCCGTTTTGATGGTGTATCTTGTTTTTTAAACATATCACCACAGATCACACATTTTTAAGGTAAAGTTCAATTTTTTTTTGTTACTTTAGAAACTTTTTGGCACAGCATAGCAAATCATAGCAAGGTTTATCATTATTGTGCAACAGATAAGCCATTTCTTACAATATATGACTTAATTTAATCTTTATGATATTATTGCCTGCTGCTATTATGTTTATGATATTTTGTACGTGTAAATTTTTAGCATTCCCCGAATTAAAAAGCAGTAGTTAAGATTTGATCAGATCGCTTGTAAACGTTATGAAGTCCAGTTTCTAAGCTTTTATGCAACACTGAAAGGTTTAAAGCAAAAAAAAAACAAACAAAAAAAAAACTACAAAATGCTGTTTATTATCACTTATCATTATTGGCCTAGAAATGTTATATGGGTGCTTCAAGCTTTCGCAGGCGGATTCTCTTTCTCTCTCTCTCACATTACAAGAGAGACTTGTCAAAGCATAGCGTAAACTCGGCCTGGTTTCACTCAGCTGTCCTAGTTGTTCCTGTCCTGTAGCTCGGTTATTGCCACCGCAATCCGTCTCATTTCCTGAGGGATGTTCGCCACTGTCCCACATCTGTCAGCGGGAGGGTGGTGAAGGGGAAAGACGCCCAGCTCTCTGCTTCTGTTCTGGAGATGTTCACGGATTATTAACATAATACAGCAGCGGTTGTCCCAGTGTTTTTTTTGATTTATTTATTTATTTTATTTTTTTTTTTTTTTTTTTTTTTTGTTGTTTTTTAATTTTTTGCTGCAGTGTTGTGGTAAGCAGTCACCGGCAGCTGTCGACTCACAATGCATCCCATATGTACCCCAGCGAAAACACATTGTTTCTGAATTTACAGCCAATTGAGGCACCATTTCAACTTGTAGCTTTCTGGTCGGGTTACAAACCTTTGGCTGTCCCAGGCAGAGCTGCACACTACTGTAGACAGATCAGGGTGGGAACATTTAAAGCTTACTTGAGTCAAAGAACATTACGCGTCCATTGCCTTCAGTCAGGGTGGTGCATCGCAGGAGTTTGTGATGCACAGTCATGTGACCAAACTTTTAACAAAACACACTCTGCTAAACTGGGAAATGAATGTTGTCATTTACTCGCCCTCATGTTGGTCAAAACATATTAGACTTCGGCTGATGTACACACAAATAAAGATATATATATATATATATATATATATATATATTATTATGTTTAGGTTTCATTTGTTGTGTTTATAGTTTAATTAAATTGTAATGATCCTTTATTTTGTATGGTAAATCAATTTGTTTTGTGTAGTTTAGTTTAATCATTGTGAAGTGATGAGATGATAAGTTTATTTTATGTGACGAAATTTTGAATTTTAATCCCTTTGGAATTGTATGTTGGATTATGGATGACAAGGGAATTTGTATTGCATATGATTTATTATTAATGCTCAGTTATTAGTAATGAATGGTATAAAATATTTTTAGAATAATATTATACCAATAACAATAGTATATAAATGTGTATGTATGTGTGTATCATTTATAATGATATATTTTAATAATAAAATATCTTAATAATATATTAATACAATATTAATAAGCAAATATTTAAATTGATTTCATATAGATGTGTGTGTGTGTGTGTGTGTGTGTGTGTGTGTGTGTGTATATATATATATATATATATATATATATATATATATATATATATATATATTAATATATATATATATTAATTTCAGACTTTTATATTTTGTAGAAATTTCATTACTGTATTGGTTGAGCAAAGAGAATAGTATTGAGTTTTATTTGTTTTTGATGCTTCATCGCTGTCACATTTATATAAACTTAAATGTAGCATTTATGGCAGTTTAGGTAAGATGAATGCTTTCCTCTCAACTGTCTGACCTTCTCATCTTACTGCTCTTTGTCAAAACATAAGAGCTCCGCTCCCCGAGTCTGGGCGTGTGAGGGTTTTCTTTTCCTTCAAAAAGAAGCATTGGGCGTCTCAAAAAAAAATTGTTAGATATCCACCGGATGTTGATATATTTACTTATGTTGGCCTGTTTATGAATCAAGTAAACAGGATACAAGCATTTTTGTGAGGTTGGTCTACGTGTCTTCTTAAATCCAGAGATGGTGCCAGCAAGATTCAGTGGCGTTACGCCCAAATGGAAAGTGTCACAGACTCAAAACAACTAGTGTTTAACATGTTAATTGACATGGAAATTTAATTTAAATTTCTGTTTACATTGATCTGTCTTTTGTTTTTTGTTTTCTTCAAACCTTTAGAACTGCTTATTTGGCAAGATGAAATATTTAGAATATCATTTTAATATCACTTTTATCTCTCAAGATGTCCAAATGTGGCTCTTATAATAAATATCAGAGACAGACTGTGTACCATGCTGATTTCTGTTGTATGCTGTCAGTTCAGGCCATGGGAATGGTAACTTCCCTCTCAGGACTCCAGTAGCCCGTGGGAGCTGTCAGAGAGTCGGATGACCTGCAGGAACACGAGTCAATATTTTTGCAATTTCACAACCGTCAAGTTGCATCTTTCATTCACTTTTTGATCCACCAGCGCTTCTCATCTGGAAGTTTCTCAGCGCTTGTCTCCATGAGCTCAATCAAAGTCAGAGGAAGTGCAGATGCAGTGCCGAGCAGAATGGGAAGACATGAGGATTTGGACTCTTGGGTTAAAAAAAAAAAAAGCGAGAGAGTAGCAGAGCGGCCGATCATTCTGTTTGAATTAAGGCTGTGCTGTTCTTGGCCTATGCAAGCAAACAACAGATGAAAAGATAATATCATCCACAGCTGAGTCGGCCTGTCAGAAGAGCTGGCCAAACCTCAGGTGAAATCGTATGATGTTTCAAAGCTCACGCAGAAAGGGGAGGTTATTTTGCAGGATTTTATTCTTGACTGGGTAATTGAAAAAAATCTGGCAGGTGACTCCTCAGGGTTTGGCATCCAAGTGGATGTGTATATTCTGTGTTACAAGGTTTCACATCGTGTTGATGCGTGAACACTCTTTAATACCATAGACAACAAAGAAAACAGATGTATCTTAAAATTTCTCAATTTATGTGTTGTTTAATATTTAAAGGGGTCATATGATGCGATTTCAAATTTTCCTTTCTCTTTGGAGTGTTACAAGCTCTTGGTGAATAAATAAGATCTGTGAAGTTGCAAAGACTAAAGTCTCAATTCCAAAGAGATATTCTTTATAAAATTTGAGACTCGTCCACACCCCCCGGAAACGGCTCGTTCTAACATGCCCCCACATCTCTACGTCAGGTATGTGGGAAGATTTGCATTACGCCGCACCAGATGTTCACGCAAAGAAAGAAGGCATACCTTTTATTCTCGTTGTAGTATAGTTGTTGCCGCTGCCGCCGCAATGACGTATAGATGCTGTGTGTTTCACTGTGAAAGCGAAACTACTTTGTTTGGCCTTCCAAAAGAGGATGATATCCGCTTCGTCATGCCTGGGGCTGATCCGTGCTGGTCTCTGAGGAAATACATCAACTGTGCACTGTGGATCGCCGAATCAGCTTTCACCGTGGACGAAGCGGCATCCAGCCCGGGGTCGTCACATGTGGATGCTGCAAGCCCAAGGTACGCTCCTTCATAGAATCCGCCTGCCGCAACGTTCTTAAGCCACCCGCCTCTGCTCACTCAAGCCAGCCGCGGCTAACTCTAGACCACGGCTCACTCTAGGCCTCTGGTCTCTGCTCACTCAAGGCCGCGGTATGTGTCGCTGTTTCATTGAGAAAGCGAAACTACTTTGTGTTTTTGCCTTCCAAAAGAAAACACAACTAGAAATCATGTTTATATCATGTTTATAATGGGTTTTATCGTTTGTCATAAAGAGGCGTAACATTTTCCGCCACACGCTTGAGGCATTTGGCCAATCACAACACGCTGGATAGCTGGCCAATCACAGCACACCTTGCTCTTCAGAGAGATGAACGTAAAAATCGACGCGTTTCAGAAAGGCGGCACATAGAGGAGAAACAATAATAAAAAGTAGGTGGAAAATAATGTTTTTTTTTTTTTTTTTTACCTTAAACCACATTAACATTTCATTACACCAAATACACAAAATAATGTTCTTTTTAGCAGCATCATATGACCCATTTAATAGTAAATTAAAATGGATTTATTTTCTGTTAATTCTCTCTATTAATAAATAAACACTCTATTTTTTCTATTAATACAGCTTGCAAGCTCTCTTGCTAAATATTTTGGCATAAAGTGCAACTTTTTGCCGACACTCACACCATGAAAGTTACGAAAAGCGATCCTGATGCATTAAACAGCCTTTATGAGATTAGCATTTCTGTATTGTACTTCGAAATGTTTTTTGATGAGCTCAGCCTTCATTTAATTCTGCTGTGTCCTTTTTCAATAGCTCTGTGTTTTCAGAGGCCATGCTGTCACCTCGTTTGCCTTCATACTGAATTTGCTTGGCACCCTGGTGCCCGGACACTTTTTACAATCTGGCTTTGAAGAAGAAAAAAAAAACAGCATCTTGACTTTTTGCCATTATTGATGAGACTTTTTTGGGGGGCTTTGTTGTGTATGTTTTATGTTTTTCCACATCAAAATTAGGGTTTGCACTCTATTCTCAGCGCATAATTCTCTGTGAAGTGAAAAAAAGGCTGTCAAAGAGAAAAAAGACACACCCTTCTTTCAGTTTCGATGGCCATGTCTAATTGTCTCTCTAAAAAATGAATAGCATTTTTGTAAGCGAGAAGAAAGTCTCCTGCTGACAGGAGCACCATCAAAGTGCAAGTTTTTGTGGTACAATTTATTAGCCAGGCTGTGAATTTAGCAGTGTGATAAACAGAATATTTGTTTTATTTTTAAATTATTCTGTTTTTAAAAAATTATAATTATTAATTATTTTAATTATTTATCAGATATACATAGAACTGATTCAAAAATTTGGGAATGGTAGGATTTCATTTTAAGACCAAGGCTGCATTTATTTGATTATAAAGCAGTAAAAAACAGTAATATTGTGAAATATAATTACATTTTAAAATGTTTTCTGCTTGAATATATTTTAAAAAAATATATTTTATTTCTGTGATGCAAAGTTGAATTTTCTGCATCTTTACTCCAGGCTTCAGTGTCACATGATCCTTCAGAAATTATTCTAATGTGCTGATTTGCTGCTCAAGAAACATTTATGATTATTATCCATGTTGAAAACAGTTGTGCTTGCTTAATATTTTTGCATTTTCATTTTTATCACATGTATATGTTTTTATACATATGTAATGAATTTCATTAGAAAATTTATATAATTGATTGATTCAGAAAATATAAATAACTATTTCAGTTTAACTACTTGATGTAGTTATTTTTGCATTTGTTCAAACCTGTTAGCTACACTGCAAGCACATTCAGCTTCTATGTAAGTGTTCTATATACAACAAGTTTTAGAATTGTATCTAAAATCTCAGTCTTCAGTCCCCCAGAGTCTGCTTTTGTGTGTTTGGGTGACCTCCAGAGACCTTCCTGTGTTTGCTGGGGTCTAAAGGGGGTTCGGCAGCTGGCCGCTCCTTAAACACACACAGCCTCAGTGTGCACTGGCAGCCATGCGTTTCTATGGACCTCACCTTCCCCCCATCAGCTTCCCCTCATTTCACTCTCCCATCCCCCTTAAACACTCCAGAAATACTCCAGAAACTTTGCTGTGGTTGTTAATTGATCAGCTGCAAACTTGATCTCTTAAACGAACATTTTTGATTTTGCGATAGATCAGCGAAGTAGTTTTGTAGCACCTCACCCTTTCCCTTTCACTCAACTCCCGCTGAAACAAGCAAGCTAGTTTGATTTCATAGAACAGGATTTGAGGAATGCTGCTGGGATGCAATGGTGGAGTGGACAGGAGGGGTCAGTGCAAGAGGAACAATGTCCAACGCTGTGCAGAAAAAGGGAAACAGATGTCGGCAAGGTATGCCATCCAATAAAACTCCTGATTACACAAGTGGAAAGAATTCCTATTTCACTTAAAGTATGGGGAAATAGGGCCAAACCGGGTTTTTTTTTTTTTTTTTTTTTTTTTTCCTGAAGCTTGAGAAAACAATGTGTTTAAAACCTTGTAAGATTGTGTATTCCACAAAGTTATTTTTTTAAAAATGTTAAAACAGTAGAATTGCGTCTGTAGATTATTATATTATTTATAGATTTATTTTTTTTAATTTTTGAAAGAAGTCCGTTCTGCTTTCTGAGGCTGCATTTATTTGGTCAAAAATGCAGTAAAAATGTGAAATATTTTTCTAATTTAAAATAACTTTTCCGTTTTAATAGATTTTAAAATATAACTTATTCTTGGGATGGCAAAGCTGAATTTTCAGCATCATTACTCCAGTCTTCAGTTTCACATGACCTTTCATTCATTCTAATATGATGATTGGGTGTTCATGAATCTTTCTTTTTATCATTGTTGTGATGCTTAATATTTTTGTGTCTGACCGCAAACTAAGTGATAGTAAAGTAATTTTTGAATTGGTTCATTTGTAGAGTACCACACAAGATGTCTGATAGGCCTCCAGAAAGGTCCATGTGTGTGTTTTGTGTCGACGCTCTTTACTGGTGCCATAGAAACACCATTTTGTCACGTCATGTGTCAGTGGCTTTGTGAAGGAGGTGGGAAAAACCAAACACTTTTGTAGTCTGGAGCCCCTCCTCCCTTGAAAACCCTGTCGTGGCCTTTTCAGAAGACAGAAAGCAGCTTGAAACGCATGTTCATATCACCTCCTTAGTAAAAAAAAAATATTGTGGTGGTACTGTGGTATAGTGATGGTGTCAGATTTTTTGTTAGCTCTGGCCCATCTCATCATGTTTCTCTCCTTCATACAGTGCTGTAGGCCTCTAACCTTTCTTCAGGGTTGAGAAAAGTCTGCATCCCGCAGGAAGGCGCCCAGATTAAACCCACGAGACGTCTATGTGTTAGGAGGAGTGTAAGAAAAATGCACCATTGTGGTTTCAGCCCACTGTCTGTGTCTGTTAGCATTCCTCCAGAGTGTCAGCGCCTCCGCTGTCTCAAACTGTGAGGAAAGAGGAGGCTTTCACAACAACTGTAACTTACCTTCCCATCTCTCTTCCTTCTCCAAGTACCAAAACACCACAAACCATCCACAAGACCACCTTCTCTGTTAAAGACATCATCTACCTGTGTTCAGTATGCAATACTAGTGTAGTGCCAACTGCATGCATAGCATATACTGTGTACCATTTTTAAATAAAAAGTGCTATATGTACACGATGTGGAACAGTAAACTTTTTTTTTATTACTTTAAGCAGTATGCAAAATGAAACACATGTTGGATGTCACATGACTTTATGTATGTAAAATGTGTGGCATGTTGGATGTCACATGACTTTATGTAAAAGGATAGTTTCAGTTCATTTGTCACTCTGGAAATGGAAGCGTGTTGCATCATGGGATACAGTACTTAATGCAGTTAGTTCTGCTCGGAATTTAATATTTTCTGGAAAAGTAGTAGGTTTAAATGGGTTTTGCACAGTATACATACTGCATTCTCCTAGAATACTACACATAGTATGTTCATATGCTATTCCTGCATAGCCTTAACTTTCTCAGAGGTGGCAAATATACCAGCTTCCCTCCCAACCCCCCACAAGATTCCACCATAGTGCTGAAATTACTGAGAAAGGAAGGTGCTAATTTAAAATAATGTGCACTTATTTCTTTTCCATCTCTCTTCTTGCTTTCTTTACTGAGACAGAGAGTCAGCCACTCCGCAGGCCTTCATTACAGAAATAAATCAGGTGGACACCACTCCCTGGCAGCCGCTGGCAGCCACCCCAATCCCAAAAACCCCTCCACTGGTCCTCACAGGAAGAACTCTGGGTTGGCAAAGACAGCGCACAGGAAGTCTTTGTTCGCAGAGCTACTTTACCCAGGAACAATATGCTGCATTAATACGCCCGTCACTCAGTCTTGACTTGCTCGTTTGAGCGTTCATAATCTCATTCATCATTCAGGGAGAAGACATGATAGAGTAAACTGTCATGCGTTTCATTCGGCAAACAAAGACATCTGGCTGCAGGCGGTTTTTAAATAGTAAAAAATGCATTTCTTAGTGTCTGATTGCACAGGTCTAGGATGTCAAAAACTCCCAATAGCTTTTGCAACATAAAAAGCATGGATGCATTCCAGTAATGACTTCATGATGAGTACATTACATGTATAATATATATATATATATATATATATATATATATAATGGAATCCTTTTATCAACATTAATTCAAGAAAGTGTTGAAATGGTGTTTTCTGGTATTGGAAAGAAAACACAAGTGTTAGAACTCAGATGAGTTGCGGGCCTTCATAATAAGCTCGGATAAAGCTGGTAGCTTTCGAGGTTTTTCGTTGCAGTTTTTCACCAGTTTCAAGCTTTTTCCAGAATGTATTTGATTAGGTGGGTAGCATTTACTGCAACTGACACCCATTCGCTAAATGTGAAAAATGGAAAGCCGTCTATTTTGAGAAGTAGTAATGTCAGGCCGGTTTCCAGAAACGGTAATTGCAACCTTTTCAGAAACAAACCCAATTCCCAGCAACCCACTTGGTTTCAACCTCCCATCTGTCACTTTCTCTTGCTTTCTCCCTCTCTTTTTTAAGAGTCAGGCATGTCCTGGCTCCACTCCCTATATCAGTTTGCATTATTTCCCTCCCAGTAATGCAACCCTTGAGACTGGAATCTTATTTTGTCACATTCACTGAAATAGGAATGATTGTGTAGTCTTTCTTTAGTGAAAAAGCACTAAACGTAGAGATTCAAAGAGTCATGCTCAAGCTTGCGTACTCTGTAATGACTTAAAATAGCTACTCTTTTTGGCAGTTACATATTTGGTTGGGGATTTTTTTTTCCACAATTGGGAAATCCTAGCTGGTTTGGATTAGGATACTGCAATTATGGCAGTTCAAATATCTGAGTATTTGGAGATCTGTCCAGTGGTGCATGTGGTGTACAGCTGTTTGGCAAACGTAAACAGATCCAGGCTGATTTGTTCGTTTGTTTCCTGTTTTCTGCTGTTAATTGAAATTGTTTGATGTGACCACCTACAGTTGACAGTTTTCTTAAAGAGATAGTTCATTTAAAAATAAAAAATGTTGTCAGCTGCTCATCCTAATGTAATAGAACGCAAAAGGAGATGCTCTTTTCCATACGGTCAAAGTGAATGGTGACCAGGGACAAAACCTAATTATTTTTTTCTGTCACAGGTCATTAATGTGGATGGCACTAATAGGATGACCATTCTAGAGGACAAACTACCTCATATCTTTGGATTTGCACTGCTGGGGGAGTATATCTACTGGACGGATTGGCAGCGGAGGAGCATCGAAAGAGTTCACATCGCCAACGGCACCCGTGAGGTCATCGTCGAGCAGCTCCCTGACCTCATGGGTCTCAAAGCCACTAAAGTCTCAGAGACCTTTGGTACGATCTTTTACTTTTAATACCATTCTGACCTGAAATGTTTTAATGGTCCTCCTGTAAGGTACATTGAAAAACAGGATAGTGATATATGAAGTACTGTGTAGTAATGTGTGTTACATAATCAGATTCCAAAAATTAAGTACTTATAATTAGATTATAGGCCTGTTACATTCTCATAACTCACAGGGCTCGACAATAAGAACTGCCCGATTACCTGGAGCCAGTATGAAAGATGTTCAGGACAGTGATGAAATTGGCCCCGATCGGGCCACCCCTGCGTCTTCACAAAAGTTAATCATTTGCATGTGTTTTTAAGCATTGCTAAATAAAAAAATCAAGCAACTTTTAAAGCATTCGAGCAAGATGCGAAAGACAACTCCATTCAGTACTCGTGCGTTGTGTTCTGTAAAATGTAATTGGTATCTAAAATGTTGGTGACATATAAGCTTATTTACTAGAATAAAATATAACATGAGTCAAAAACAATGAGAACACCAACAATTTTATTTTTTGAAATTATTGGCAGGACAAGTAAAACTTTGAACCACTCCCCCGACCCTGCCAGTAGAATGTTGAACCCTCATCAGATTACTTTTTTAGTCACTAATTACTTTTTTTTTATTAATTATGTGATTACATATTATGATGTATAGCTGATAATTAGTCTTTAACATATCCAGTGACCTTCTTCACTATTTATTGATTCTAGAAATCTGGACAAAAAATTTCAAACACCTTTGAATTGTTTAGAAAAATATTTTAAATACCCCTGAAATCTTACTAAATTAATTACTGAAATAATATAGAATATGCTAAATAAAATTATTATTCTTTATTTTATATTTTATATTATTTTATGAAAAAATATATACTTAATTTTTTTATTTATAAATATTTATATACAAATAATGTAATTCAATTCTTTCATACTTATGAACAAAATAATAATAATATTATTATTATTAAAAATTTAATGTTAAAAATAATATAATGTAATATTTAATTTATAAATAGATTCAGTTATTAAAAAATGTTTTCTGCCACAAAACTAACAGGAGGACTTCAGACAGCTACACTTTATCATTATGAGATCAATGCATGTCCATGATGTTGAGCCATAGTTTAGATCCATTTGTGTGTGTTCAGGCACTAACGGCTGTGCGGAAAACAACGGTGGCTGCAGTCACCTGTGCTTCCATCGCCCTCAAGGTCTGAGCTGCGCCTGCCCCATGGGCTTGGAGTTGCTGAGTGACCTGCGCACTTGTGTGGTCCCAGAAGCTTTCTTGCTCTTCACCAACCGCGCTGACATACGCAGCATCTCTCTGGGCACCAACAGCAACGACGTGCCCATCCCACTCACCGGGGTCAAGGAGGTCTCCGCACTGGACTTTGATGTTTTGGAAAATAGGATCTACTGGACAGATGTCATCACCAAGGTATGGACTACTTTTGTGTCCATCATGATTTTAACTTCAGTGTGTCTTACCTCATGTTGAGAAAGAACGCTGTGGAGGTGAGTGATTTCTTGTGACATTTTGAATGAATGATTGGACATTAAAATCAAAGTCAGGATTATTGTGATTTTTTGAATTTTTGATTTGGATGTTTACCTCCCCCAAAGTTTTTAAACATCAGTGGGAAAGAAATCTACAAAAGATCTAAAGCAGCCTGTCTTTTTCAATGTTGTGATGATTACATTTGTATTGCAGTTTAAAGATAACATTGTCTTTCCTTGTAAAACATTAAGAATGGTTATAAGAAGGTGTTTAGAAACATTGTGCGGGTGAACAGTATGGCAACACTAATCCACCAGCTAAACCAGCACTAACTAGCATAAACCCTCTCAAACCAGTGTGGAATAACTAGTCTACACTCTTTCACAGCATTAAGTGGTATATAAAAAAAAAAACTTTAAAATATGTTTAAAAATATCTGTTGCAGCAGTTAATGCTTTTAAAATTGTGATATATGCTACTGAGACAAGAAAACTGTTTAAAATATGTTTAAAAGCAGTTAGTGGCTATTTTATATTTTGTATATTTTATATTATTTTTTAACATTTTAACATCATGTATTTAAGGCTCTTTTCTCAATAGAAATATTTAAATAATAAAATTATTTATATATATATATTTTTTTACATTTAATAATCTAGTTTGATAAAAAAAAATGGTTACAAAGAATATAGTTATTGTAGAAGATATATCCAAACCCTCTAGCACAAACAACACTAATTAAAAACAAACATTCAAATCATTGTTTTATGATGAATTTCCTGTTATTAATTAGATTAAACGTTCATCCAGTTTTTTTTAATGTATTCATAAATATAGAATATTAATATTATATATAAATATGAGTAACTTCATTAGCAAGTAATGACTACTACTTTTAGCCTATTCATTTCTATTCAATAATAAAGAATACATTTATTTATCAGTTAATAAATATCATTCATAATTATTCTTGCAAATGTAATTTATCATAAATTTCCAAATGACTAATAAATGAGTACTTTGTTTTAGCATCAGCATGTAGCAGCTAGCCTAGTTCTTAAAAGCTCAAAAAAAGCATTTTGGGCTTTTTGCATGATTGTGTGTGTATATATTTTACAAAGATTTATATTATATATTTATATCAGATATATTCATTTTTGTTTAGACTATCAGCAGAGCCTTTATGAATGGCAGTTCGGTTGAACCGGTCATTGAGTTTGGCCTGGACTATCCCGAGGGTATGGCTGTGGACTGGATGGGTCGAAACCTCTACTGGGCTGATACAGGCACCAACCGTATTGAAGTGGCCCGTCTGGACGGCCAGTACCGACAAGTGCTGGTCTGCAAAGACCTGGATAACCCTCGCTCTCTTGCCCTGGATCCTGCCAATGGGTAGGAACACTAGCTTTAAAGTCCGTTGCAAAACCATGTTGCATGTGCACTGCACTGTAAAGTGTACACATCTTCACCCATCCGCTTGTGTTTTGGTTAACCATAGGCTTCCTACATTTTGTAGCCCTCTGGAAGTTTGCTAATCGATTACCACTAGTTAAATATCTGATTTAACGGCCACATAATCAAACACAGACACACCCATTGGTATTACAGTGCTTCCTTGGGGCATCAAGTTGTATGTGTGGCAGAAGACAAGTGGCAACATGCCGCAGCCCCTGCATGCGGCTCAGAGGAGTAAAGTCATGTCCTCCAGCACTCGGCAGGCATTCCTGTGGCTTCTGAGGCACGACTGCCTCTATTAGCCAACGCATTCTTCAGCATTGTCTCTTCTCACCTTAATACTGAGAGGTGTTGACTCAGTTGACTCTTAGCCTAGTAGTGTATTGAGTGGGCTGAGGGGTTAGTTAGGTGTGCTTTTCACTGCCTGCGTACCCAATGGGGGGAAAGTAATATTTGCAGTGTTTAACATTGGCAGCTCAGCCAACAAGCTTTTGCTGTGGCTAGACTAAACATTTATTATTTTTTTTTTTATTATGCTGATTTGATGCTTAGACATTATTATTATTATTATTATATATTTTACAAATTTATTTATTTATAAACTTATACATATGAGTATTCTTATCTTTAAGTATTATGTATAAATATTATAATAACATAAGTATCAAGCAACAATTTATTTATTTTTGTTAGTAATGATTATTAATTAAATGTTTATTAATTAATATGATTCATGTTATTTTAATAATTATATAGCAAATAAAAAGATTTAATTTGCTGTAGCTAGACAATTTATTCATTGTATTTTATAAATTAGTTTATTTATAAATTAAACTATAAATTTTTTTAAATATTTTGTATAAATAGTGTCTAATATGAATATTTTTATCATTTTTATTTGTTATTAATGCTTATTTATTGAATATGTATTAAGTAATGTATGGTTAATTCATATAATATAATAACTAAATTAATTACTTAGCAAATAAAATGACTAATAAATTAATAGTACATTATTTTTATTGTATTTATATTTTATTTTCATTTTTACTGTAGATAAACATTAATTTGTTGTTCGTTCATTCATTCTTTATATTTTTATGTATATGTTATATATGTTTATTCATTCATAAATTAATACATAGCACTATCTCTTTTATATATATATTTTTTTAATATTTTTATGATTTCTTGATTTGTTATTTACGATTAATAATTAAATGTTTGAATGTATGATTAATAAATATTATTATATAACAAATAAAAATGACTAATAAATTAATAGTACAGGTATTTGGTTTATAAATGTAAATATTTTGGGTTTGCAGGTACATGTATTGGACTGAATGGGGAGGTCGACCCAGGATAGCTCGAGCTCACATGGACGGCAGTAACATTGTGACTTTGGTGGACAAAGTGGGCAGAGCCAACGGTCTCACAATTGACTTCATCGACCAGCGGCTCTACTGGACAGACCTGGACACCAGCATGATTGAGTCAACAAACATGCAAGGTGACAAATCATAGGTTTTCAAAATCCCACAATCATCAGAAATGCCTCTTAAAACCATGCAATATTAGACCCTCCAACCAACTTTAATCAACTAAAAGCATTGTTTATCGTCCTCAGGTTTGCAGAGAGAGATAGTGGCCGATGATCTTCCTCATCCTTTTGGCTTGACCCAGTATCGCGATTACATCTACTGGACTGACTGGAACCTGCGCAGCATCGAGCGGGCGGACAAACGCAGTGGCTTGAACCGAACGGTGGTACAAGGGCACCTGGAGTATGTCATGGACATCCTGGTTTTCCACTCCTCCAGACAAGATGGTGCCAACGAGTGTTCACAGAACAACGGCCACTGCGCCCACCTCTGCCTAGCATCACCTTCTGGAGCCCAGTGCCGCTGCGCTTCCCACTACACCCTAGAGGCAAACGGACACAACTGCAGCTGTGAGTTTTGGTGTAGAGATTTTTAGAAGTCGCTACATTTTGTACCATTGTTCTTCCTTTGGCTTCTAATTATTTTATGGCTGAACAGTAAAAAATAAATAAATAAATTATCTTCTGGTTGATATGAGCAGGTAATATAGATTTTATTTTCCCTGCCAATATTTTTACAGAATGTATTAGTAATAATACTAATAATTGTAATAATTATTAGAATTGTTTACAATTTATGTAATTAATTATTAATTATGAATATCATTGCAATATTATAATCCCAACAGTGAATTTTAATCAGGGTTCAACAACAAGGACAATATTATTAAATATTTTTAATTAATTAATAATACTACTAATAATAAATCAATATGATGATAATAATAATAATACATGTTATTATAATTATTATTATATAAAATGTTGAGATGTGTAATGATTATTATATGTTGAATGTTTATATATATTTTAATAATATATTTGTTAGTGTTTATATGTAGTATAATAATGTTGTTGTTATTATTATTATTACGAACTTTTTTGCCATGTACATAGCCATGATGCTGACATGGCGTAAAAAAGTAATAAACAAACAAATTATTATTATTACTGATACATATATTTATATGTGTGTGTGTGTGTGTGTGTGTGTGTGTGTGTGTGTGTAAATATTATATTTACTATTATTACTACTGTTGTATAAACATATATAGAATGTTTATACTTTATCCTACTACTATTACTAATGATTATTATTATTATTTCATAATATTGTTCTTATTGCTGAACCCTTATTAAAATGCACTGATTGGAGATTTTAGCAGCCATCAGGGGTAAAGTAATCTATGGTCTCCCAGCCATAAAGTTCACTGGGTTTTACAGACATTAAAGTGAGTCATGGGTTTTAAGGATGCAGTTGGCAGATTGAAACGGCGTTAGAAAACAATGGCTCCCGGCCATTCAAAACTCAGTCATATGCATTTAATTCCTTATAAGCTTAAAAACGACAGAACTTGGATTAAACAAGCACGGTGAGAGTGTTTGGCCAAGAGTGCAGAGGTCTTGGCAACGCTAATGTGTTTCTACTTGTGTTTTTACTCCCTCGTTTTTTTCATTCTTTCATAGCCTGGAGGGAAAGGCTGATTGCGTTTAGTTCGTATGATTGCATTTAGCTGACCTTCACCTGCTGATCAGAGGAATGGAGCTGGCAAAAGAAATCTCCATTGTTGACCTGTGCTCCTATAACTTTGTTTGGATCCCTTATTCTCGCCTTCTTCTTGTTTTGCTCAACAGCGCCCTCTAGCTTCCTGCTCTTCAGCCAGAAGAGCTCCATCAGTCGAATGGTCCTGGGAGAACAGAGTCCAGACATGATTCTACCCATCCACATTATGAAGAACTTGCGCGCCATCAGCTTCGACCCTCTGGAGCGCCTGATCTACTGGGTGGATGGTCGACAAAACATCCGCAGTGCCCGAGACGATGGCAGTCAGGTGACTGTTCAGTCAAACAATCTTGATGTTACTTGATCATAAGAGTTTACTCACTGTATCTGTTATTTAATATTTATACTATATTTATTGTTATTTAATTGAATATTATTTGAAGAATATATTTTTATTAGTAGTAGTATTACAAAATTAAGAAAGTGCAAAAAGTGGATCAGTGGACCAATATTTGCTATTATCAACATTATAATAATAATAATAATTTCTTATTAATACTGACCCACTTTTTGTACAATCCTATTGTATTACAAACCATTTTCCTCATTCTTTAATCAGTTGTGATTAATTATTCAGCAAATAATTATATGCTGACATTATTATTATTATTATCATCTTGATAATAACAATTATTATTATTAATAATAATAATATTATAGTATTATATCACTTGTTATATTAATAATTATTATTAATTTATTGTAATTAATAATTTAAATATTTTATATTTAAAACCATTTCTTAATATCTGACCGTGAAATTATATTTACATTATTTTCATAAAATTATTATTATGTGATGTGATGTATGATGTGATAAATGAATTATTTGGGGTTAATTTGATTAATTATTCAGCATATGTAATTATATATTAGTTCTAATTTAAATTGGTCTGAATTATCCAGGCGTCCACAGTGATGACCCCAACCAACCTCCACCCAAAGCAGCCTCATGACTTGAGTCTGGACCCCTACAGTCGCACCGTCTACTGGACCTGCGAGACCACCAACACCATCAACATCCATCGCATGGATGGCCATGTGATCGGGGAGGTCCTGAAGGATGAGGTGGACAAGCCTCGCGCTATCGTGGTGAATGCTGAGAAAGGGTACGATCATTAATTAGCAAAATAAAATATAGGGCATGTCATTAACATTACAACTTGCATTAAATTGAACTGTTCATCCATAACCTCAGGGCCAGATTTTATTATTCAACTTTGGTTTGGCTCCTTACCATAAACATAACAACACCTTATCAAATGGTTATTGATTTATGGCTGGCTGACTTGAAATTGCGGCATAGAATCGGATACTCTAATGACGGGGCACTTCGCCATTTCTTTTATATTGTAGGAAAACTCTTGATTCCATCCAGGCCTCTCCAATAGCCAAATATGTAGAACAGATGGCCCTCTGTGGTCCCCGTGCTGCGGCTCTTGCTAGCGGGTCGACCATTCGCAGGCGTTGGCTGCATGCACTGTAATTGTGTGTCCCATTGTTAGTGTGACTGTCATCAGTGGGTTTTCTATTTGCGTCTCACCCTCACGGCCTCGAATAAGTTGGGTGGAGGGGACTTCTCTAGTAAGAGTGGCAGGACAGTCAAATTATGGCACAAAAACAAGCATATCTGAGATTAAGCTCATTGCATTTATCCCTAATTTTGCCAGATCTTGCTGTTTTGTTTATGAGATGGCTAAATAGAATCTTATTTTAGTATTATTTCCATATTTTTATAGTATTTATTATTATTTTAAATTAGCTTGTGTGTGTGTGTGTGTGTGTGTGTGTGTGTGTGTATGTATATATGTATATATATATATATATATATATATATATATATATATATATATATATATATATATATATATATATATATATATATATATATATATATATATATATATGTATGTGTGTGTATTATTATTTTATTATTTTTTGGGGGGGGGGCTTTTGTTTATCTATATTTTAGTTTTAGTCTCAGTCATTTTCATTAAAATTAAAAATATATTTCAGTCACATAAAAAGGCAACATTTCTATTTTATACCATTTCTACTTATTTTAAATTTAAGGCTTTCATCTAATATTTTATTTTAACATTTTCAATTAACAAAAATTATTTTAATAGTTTTTTACATTTAGATTCACAAAAAAATATGGATTAAAGAAATTTTCAAGTGATTTAGTTTTTAATTCACATGATAACCTCTTCATTCGTTGTGCCTGATTTGTCTGGTCAATATCTTGAATTGAACCTCTCTAAAAGTTGGTTTGTTTACTTCACGCATAAGTAGACGTTAGATTTGATCCAAAATGACGTCAAATCCGACAACCTCAAAATCTCGTGAAATTGACGAAGCATTGCTTTATTTAGATTTTCAGATCGTTGAGGATCAAAAATCTTGAAAGATGTTCACATAAGGATTTGTTTAAAGTTGCAGGTGGGAAATTTAATACACAATATGCTACATTCCCCAAGCTAAAGTCAGACTTTGGCAGACGTTGAACGAGTACATAACACTCCATAGTGCTCTGACTCAGAGAAGGCATCTTCAGATCCATCAGCCAAACCAATTTTGAGGTTTATTCTTTTCTTCTGTTCCCATCTTAGCATTGGAAATGCATCACATATCATGTAAATCCTCCAAACTTTTCCCAAAGGAAGTAACAGGTTTTTTTTAAGTGGTTTGCTTTGATGTTGTGATAGTTTCAGTTTTGATTGTCTCATTTTCAAAGTCAATCAAGCACTGTACTCTACAATATCTATATCGGCATTCTGTTTTTTTCATCCAAACAAAATTGCTAACAGATGCAAATTGTGGGATTCCCAGACAGTGTCTGAAAACAAAAGGAGCAAACACACCTTTGAAAGTTATCACAAACTAGTCTAGACATAACATTAGGACCAAAGGGCTTTTGGGATGTGTGAAGATATACACCATTTCTCCCACACAGTCAAAACAACATGGCCCCATCAAAGTTGTTCCCTCTGTTCAAAAAAAGAGTGTTTATCCATTCCTACAGATCATGTGTTTGCTATGCAATTCAATAAAATAAATTACTACAGACACTTTCATTAAATGTTGAAAGACCTCCAATTAAAGTCACTTTGCCCCACATTTTTGTCACGTTTTTACTACTTTTTTAAAAATAGGAAAATGGTATGTAACTTTCAAACCTCTTTTGTTTTCCCACAGCTACATGTATTTCACTACTGTCCAGGATCGTTCGGCTAAAATCGAAGGTGCGTCTTTGGATGGGACGGAGCGTGAATCCCTTTTCACCACTGGTTTGATCCGCCCTGTGGCACTGGCTTTGGACAACAAGTTGGGCAAACTGTTCTGGGTGGACGCGGACCTGAAACGAATTGAGAGCAGTGACCTGTCTGGTAAATACTACTATATTTTAGCTTGCATATCTTATGGTGTATATATGGTAGTTAAATGTGAAACTGAATTGAGAATGTATATAAAATGTAAATCAAAAGGTATGATTACTTATTTTTAAAAATACACTGGGGGATTCAAAAGTCCACAGGTCTGTTTTATATGAGTATTTATATTGGTAATTGTATTGAAAAATTACTGTAAATATCCATAACATATCCATAACTAATATGGTGCCAATCAGATTTAATGTAACTAAAACTTAAAAAATAATATTAGTTTAAATTAATTATATAATTTTATAAAAAATTAAAATTAAATAAATTTTGGAAATTTTGTTGATGTAGTTGAAGTATTATAAATAAATCTTAATAAAACTGAAATATTTTAAAATATAAAAAAAAGGCAAAAGCACATTAAAAATTAATAAAAAATAAAATAAAATTACAGTTAAAATGTTAAAATAAAAGCTTATTCAAAATATTAATGAATATTATAATGGTATATAAATAATGGCAAAATAACAATATACTGTGCATTCCTAATTTTCAGCATAACAATTTGTGAACTTTGAGTTTTAAAAATAAAATGAGTTATTTTTACACAAAAGTAATGTAAAATAGATCTGTGCAATTCTAATGAGGAACATTGTGTTGCTTTTACTATTGTACCAAAATGTTATGATTTAAGACTTGAAAAACGAAATGTTCCCACACAACTCAATGTTAGTCATTTATTTTGAAGATCAATTTTGATGTCAGAACTTTGCCAGAAATATTAGGTCTTTTCACTCATCATGTTGCCATACATGTCACTGAATCTCATGCTCAGAATGTTTTTGTTTCTTGTCTTGTATTGTATCGCCCGTGGGCAAATTGATTGCAATCAGTTCTGCAGTATTCTGGAACACCGTGTGAAACAAGGACAAGTTTCTGACCTCTCCAATGAGATTTGATCTTCTAAACATGTCAAGTGACAGAGCTATGGAAACCAAACAAATAAAGACGGAGAGTGCAGGCCAGGCACTGTCTATACTTACGCTGCATATTATCAATACCATCTAGTCTAAACTAATCAAAACAGTATAGTCTGTGTTGTCTAAACATGGTGTATACATTGACAAAGCTCTAATGAAGAATTTGATGGACTATAACCTAGTTCATTCTTCTGAGGTTATTTAAGTGCCTTGTCACTGAAAATCACTCCATCACTTTGTTATTGCCAATGAGCTGCCAGAAAGCAAAGTCTCTCCAGATGCTGAGCTCTGATGTTTGATGTTAGCATAAGACAGATGGTCACACCTTAAGCCACGTCTAATCTGCTTGCGTAACAGTACTCCCCTTTGCAGCCAAATGACCAACACAAAGGGTGAAAAGATATATGATTTATACTGTGACACAACCTGAATTATGACTCTCTGGATCTCTTTGTTTGCTTCCCAGGGGCCAATCGTATCGTTCTCCAGGACTCCAACATCCTTCAGCCTGTCGGTCTGACTGTGTTGGGCGATCACCTGTACTGGATCGATAAACAGCAGCAGATGATCGAAAGCGTGGACAAGCTGACCGGAGAGAAGAGGACCCGCATTCAGGGGCGACTCCAATACCTGACCGGCATCCACGCGGTGGAGTACATGGAACCAGAGGAGTTTGGTAAATTCACAGATGTTTTCATTATATTTTTTAAATAATAACACATAAGCTTTGTTCTGAAAACCTTGTGAGCTACCAGTCTAGTCTAATATAATCTATAATATAATATAATATAATTTATATTAGAATTTATTATATTATTTACTTTATGAATGACAGAACAGAAAGCTCTTCTGCCACTTACTATACTTCTAGAATATAATGATCTACTATAGTACAATAATATAAATATATGATTAATACATTTTATTGATTAAATTGTTTAAATTAAATTATTTTAATTTAAATAAGAATGTATTATATTATTTATCTTATGGATGGCAGAACAGAAATGTCTTGTCTTTTACTATACTGCAATAATATGATGATCTACTAGTATGAAAATATAAATAAATGATTGTATTATACTATTAATGTTTTTAAAATAAGTTGTTTATTAATTATTAGTTATAATATTAAATGTAATCCTAAATTATTTTCAGTCATGTATTTAAGATTATATTATTTAGAATTAATTTAAGTAATTTAACAGTATGTTTGATCTTGTTTGCAAAAAAAATATGCATATTTTGCTTGCTTGTCTTGAAACCTATAAAGAGAGCCCAGTTTCTTTTTTTAGCTACCTATATGAATTGTCAGACTAATCAACAACATCTAAACGAATTTCCACTGTTAGTTGAGTGTTTTAATCAGTTGAGTTGCAAAAATCGTATGTTGTCAAAATCGGTTTGCATAAAGAAGTGGCCTCAGAGTTCCTGTGATTAAAGAGTTGTATTATCCTTTAATCTTTGTAACAGCATCCCACCCTTGTTCCCGTAACAACGGAGATTGCTCCCACATCTGCATTGCTAAGGGCGATGGGACGCCTCGCTGCTCGTGTCCCATGCACCTGGTGCTGCTTCAAAATCTGCTCAGCTGTGGAGGTACGTTTTAACATAAATGCACACATGTATCTGTAGCATGTAACTGAAAATGCACCAGTCGGATTTGATGCATCCGTGCTGATCACATATTTACCCATAACCCCCCTCAGAGCCTCCCACCTGCTCTAGTGAGCAGTTCACCTGTGCTACTGGCGAGATCGACTGCATCCCCATGGCGTGGCGCTGTGATGGCATCGCAGAGTGCGCAGACCACAGTGACGAGATGAACTGCCCCATCTGCTCCGAACTCCAGTTCCAGTGCGACAAAGGCCAATGTGTGGACTCTCAGCTGCGCTGCAACGGAGAGCCCGACTGCGCGGACGGCTCTGATGAACAGGATTGCGACAGTATGTCCAACTGTTACGCACTTTGAACCTGCTGATTTACCAGAATTTCCACCTGTGACTGATTCTGTAAAAACACACAATCTTGAGGTGTACAGTTTGGCCAAAAAATTGCAATTCATATTTGAACAGGGTTTTAATAAAAATTTGATATCTTGGATTGCTTGTTCTTAGATATTATGGCTAAAAGAGCAGGAGAAACCAGACAAGCTGCTCTCTTTTTCAACAGGATGAGCAAATACTATAAACTTATAAGATTTGGCTCTAAATGAAGTCATGATTTGCCCCATGCGTTGCTGCCAAAATGTTTTTTGGAAGTACAAAAATGTGACTGGATGTCACAAAGTATTAAATAGTCAACACAACATTGTGCTCTCCTCAAAACAAACTTTGTGCAAATAGTTTATTGTATGAATCATTAAAAATAATTCTGAAACAGGACTCATCCGTCTGACTTATTTAATTAATCGATCAGACTCACTGAACTGGCTCAAATGATTCACTTGAGTCATTTAATGAACCCCAGTTTTTTATGTCTAAATTGAATTGAGCTGAAAATCAGTTGTATTGTTGTATATCTCTTGAAAAAATAAATTAGTGACTGGTGTTCATATGACAGTGTATAGTTACAGACACACTGAGTTTTAGACTTTTGTTGTACATTTTAAAACTGTCTTCTAAAAAAAAGCTATTTCTTATAGGAAACACTGAATCCAATGTTTTGCATTCATAAATGTATGCTGCTTAATTTTTCACTTCTTTGATTTTTATAAACTAGTTGTTGTGTCAGTCACTGATCTGTCCTCTCGCTTTTTTCCCACTAGCCATTTGCATGCCTAATCAGTTCCGCTGTGACAACAACCAGTGTATTCTGAAGAAACAGCAGTGTGACTCCTTCGCAGACTGTGCCGACAAATCTGACGAGCTTTTCTGCGGTAAGTTTATCATACCAAAAAAAAGCATGAGTTGTTTGACCATGCATGCCATAACTTGAATGTAGCATTACCTCCAAGACATATTTATCCCTGTTTGGCTCATTCACAGATTTCCCTTCGACCCCCAATGACATTCCGCGTCACACAAGCACCATCGGCCCCGTCATCGGCATCATCCTCTCTGTCTTTGTGATGGGAGGCATGTGTTTCGTGTGTCAGAGAGTCGTGTGTCGCCATTACAAGGGCCCTAATGGAGGCTTTCCACATGAGTACATCAGCGGGACCCCTCACGTGCCCCTCAACTTCATCGCACCCACAAATTCACAGCACGGTACTTTTACAGGTAAAGGTCTGCTGTTTGATAGCTGCTGCAGTCTGTCAAGGTTAATAATGTCTCTGCCCGTGATGAGTGTTTAGTGTGTGACGAGTCTGTCTCGCTGTGCCGCAGGTATTTCCTGTGGGAAGTCCATGATGAGCTCAGTGAGTCTCATGGGCAGCAGTAGCAGTGGGGCACCTCTCTACGACAGGAACCATGTGACGGGAGCATCATCCAGTAGCTCTTCCAGCACCAAAGGAGCCTTTTACCCTCAGGTACTCTTCTATTTATCAGTTTATTGTTAATTGTTTAATTCATTGTAGGAAAAAAGGTTTTTGTGTTTTAAGTTAAATGCTCATTCTTGTATTTTATATCGTCTGGTTTGTTGTGGTTTATGCCTTATAACTTTTTTTTTTTTTTTACATTTCTGTGTATAGATGCTCAACCCTCCTCCATCGCCAGCAACAGATCGCTCACTTTACAATGCAGAAGTCTTTTATTCATCTAACAGCCCATCGACAACCAGGTCTTACAGGTGTGTTTTAATCCAGAGATTCTGGATGATTGGATGGATAATATGCAGATGGATGGATGGCTTAAGTATCTGTAATAGTAGATATGCTGATTTATGGATGGATAGCTGAATTATTGCATAGATAGATAAAAGGATGCCTGAATAGATGACTGGATGGATAGGTCCAACATCTCAAGTTACTGATCTCTGAATGTTTGCCCTCCACAGGCCGTATTTGATGCGAGGGGTTGCGCCCCCCACCACCCCCTGCAGCACAGACGTGTGTGACAGCGACTACACCACGAGCCGCTGGAAAACCAACAAGTACTACATGGACCTCAATTCAGACTCTGACCCCTACCCTCCCCCCCCCACCCCCCGCAGCCAGTACATGTCAGCGGAGGAGAGCTGCCCCCCCTCGCCCTCCACCGAACGCAGCTACTTCCACCTGTGCCCCCCGCCCCCCTCGCCCTGCACAGACTCCTCATGACACCCAGCAAACGTCCACGCTTTGTAAATAGTTTAAAATAGTTTTAAAAGAAGAAACAAAGATTTTATTTTATTTTCCACACGCTTTGTTCAAGAAACATTTCAGCTTTTTGGGGAGGGACGGGAAACGGTTTTCTGGATATTTTCATCCCGAATAAATGAACAGCGTTCGTGCCAGGACAGTGCTTGCACAAATGAATTCTATTATGATCTTTTTTTAATAAGTGACCCAACCCCCCCCCCCTCCCCATATTGCTACAAGCTTTTCAATATGTCAGAATATAAACATATTGTTTCAGGATGGTTGTGATTTAATCATCTTTGTTTTTCATAATACCACTTAAAAAGGAGTTTAGATGCAAACCAAATCCTCGAGAAAATCACCAAAATCATCCGCTGCGGAGGAGTTGTACATATGTGTAATTAAGTAAATAATTAATTTTTTCCGTAATGGCCACGGTATGTTGTTTTAATTATGTTCTATGTGAATATTATACGATTCCAAGCGTATGTTTGGTTTGTCCTGTTTACCAAAAGTGTGTTTGCTGCTATTGTACATACATATTTTACTGTAAATAATGACAAATGAAAACAGCCAGCTAAAATGTTTTGTTTATATAATGAGAACAGACCATTGTAAAATTGTTATTAATCTCTCATAGCTGAAGAGCTTTGGTTGTTTAGTCATATCTGAATATACATGTGAAACACCATTACTTTGAAGGAGATATTGTCTTGTTTAGACTTACGTTTTAAAGGGGTAGTTCCACTAAAAATTCAAATCTTGTTGTTCCAAACCTGCATGGCTTGTTTTTTCTGTAAAACATTGAAGGAGATGTTTAGAGGAATTTCCGAGCTGCTCTTTTCCATAGCGAAAGTGGAAGAGGACAAGTCAAAAAAGCAGCATATGATACTTTTACGCTATATTCCAAGTCTTCTGAAGATGACTATTGTCACCATTCACTTTCATTGTAGAGCAGCTTGGACATTCTGCTAAATATCTCATTTTATGTCTTACAAAAGAAAGAAGGTCATAAGGGTATGAGATGACATGAGGGTGAGTAAATGAGGAAAAATGTTCATATTAGTGAACCATCTCTTTAAAAAGCAGAATGTCACCTGCTTTGTAGTGAACTACATGGATTTTATCATATCTCATGGACTGAACTCATTGTAGGTGTTTTGTAAAAAACTAAAAATAATAATTATAGTAATAATAATACAGTAAAACTAAGCTATGATTTGAACACGAGTATATGTGGTTCGTTTTACCATGATGATGTGGTAACAAACTGCTTTTTTAATGCAATTTAGAAAAGTGTGGTTTGAAATTCCCCCCTTTTTTTGGTAAAGCTAAAGAATCAAACTGTATTTCCCTCTTTAAAATGTTAATCAAAAGAGTAGATTTGTTTTGCAGGTTTAAACGCGTTTTGTAGCACACATTGAAATGCCATGTATGTCTGTTTGATCAAAACCATCATGGAATATTTTTTCTTGCCAAATTGAGCACTTATGGTAATTAGACGTACATAAAAATGTAGAATTAATGAATAGAAACAGATACAAAATGAGTTTTCCTCTTAACTCAGACTGATTACATTAGTTTTGTCTTTACAGTTAGCCATGCAAAAAGACACAGAACAATGTCTTTAAAGGCAAATATTAGATGAAATAAACCAGCCATTCTAGAAAACTCAACAAAGACCAGTTTAACAGATGATGCAGATTATGTTTCAAGTCACTGATCTCATTACATTGCCCTCAACTGTTCATTGTGAATGTGACTGAATGGAGTTTATTTGGATTTTTAGACCACTTTGGCAGGTCAGTGGTTTGACTGAATCTGTCTGGATCGTACCATCCACTCGCACCAAGAAGCTTATTGCTCTTCGGTGCACCACCAGTGTCTTTGTTTTGTGTACAAAAATGCCTCATATAATGCACACTTGTGACAATTTTTGTATCAAAAGCATTTTTATATATAATAAAGGTTCTATTTTAAGAAATGTAATATTGTTGTCTTTTAACTTTATGGTGCTTGTCATTATTTTTATATAACTTGCCATTTCAGCTACGAACGTAAAGGATTCCTCAAATGGCGTGACTTGTTAAATGCAAGTGTGTTATTTCCGACAGGCAAAACAATCCCGTATTTACAGTGAACGAGGAGCCCAAGGCTTCAATAAAGCAGTTGTTAATTGAACTGAGCAAGGTGCGTCTCAGTCCAGTGGTAACCCAACAAACATGAGCAAGAATGCAGAAACACTTTGGATCACTCTAAACAAAGCGTTATGAAATGTTATTGTTGAATGTGACATTGCTTTGGTGGAATTGCATGTCAGGGTAATAAAATAAATGTGTGTTTGATCATTGCCATGAGTCCGATTGGGATTTCAAGAGTTTTGTCTTCTGCTGCCCTCGTGTGGAAAAAATGGAACTAAAAATGATGTTAGTATGGCCCTCCTCACCACTCATATTAATATCTTATTTCAGTACCTATTTAATGTTAATGTAATGTCTCACACCAAAATAAATATCAACAACAACAATAATAATATAATAATAATTCCATATAGAGATGAATAGAAATTCAAAAAAATAGGAAAAAGTAAATTAGATTTAAATAAAACAAATAGGTTTGATTAATTTAAATATATAATATATATATACAGTTTATAAGCTTATTTTATTATATGAATGTATTACACATGTCACTTCAGAGATGTCCATGCTATTAAAATAGGGCCCAAAGTTTGTAGCTGCAGTTGGGAACTAAATGTGCATTCTCCTTTCTCTTCAGCCCTTGACAGAAGTGAACACATGTTGTGAGGCTTCTGACTGGGCTGAGGGGGGAGGGGAGATGTCGACACCCCTCCATGTACCCATCTGTCTGTCTTTGTTTATGATCCGCATAGTAGAAGAGCTAAAAACACACCTTGGAAAAAAGGCATGTGAGGACAGACTCGCATCACAAGGAAAAGCATGGCAGCATCCTGGATCTTCTGATTATATGATCAAAAAAAAAACTAAAACAAAGTGTGTGTGTACAGTACATGTGTGTGGACCATGTTTGGCCTAAACTGCAAGGACCAAATGTTCCTATAAAAACAATGAAACATGAAAATTGTGCAAGCCAACTAAATAATGTCTAATAATGTAAAAGTACATAATGTTAAATTTAAAAATGCAAAAAGCTTAGGTTAAAAGTAAATAATGTTAATTTAATTTAATTACCTATTATCTATATTTATATTGTTATTTATTATTATTTCAGTTGTTGTGCTTCAAAATGTTATATTTAATGTAATGTGTTACTTGCCATTTTTGTAAATGTAAAATTTACTAGCAATTTCTGAGTAAATCCTACACCATTTTTTTCAAAACTGAAATAAATATTTTAAATATAATAAAACTTAATTTTTAAAAAATATATTTTTTTTTTCTGTGTATATATAATCACCATGCTAATTAGACTAATTAGTGTGATTAATGACCCCAAATATGTAATTCCCTATAGCATGCAATTCTTTGTGCAAATCTTCATATTTCATTCCTTTGAGTGTTCATCTGAGAGCTGCTTGTTTCACAGTGGAGTGCCTGACAGTACATGCAGCAGATATATAAAGAGAACAAAAAGCTGGACCATAATCATGATAACTGCCTCTGTCTGATGAAAGATGACATGAGAGGCATCTTTCACACGGCCCCAGAAGCCCACAATACATCTAAACATTTAGTTTACACGATTTTCATTATCTTCAGTGCAGAGAGTTCCTCAGGGGCAAGGGCTCAAATGTAAAAAAGGGGCACATATATACATATATACATATATATATATATATATATATATATATATATATATATATATATATATATATATATATATATATATATATATATATATATATATATATACCCCTCTCTGCATGTGCATTTTGTTAGACAATCATATGCACATGTTGGAAGAGCAAAACCACTTCAGTAAAACCATGTTTTCTGTCAAAGAAACCCACATGGCAGTCAATCAGACACAGTGGAAACAGTGGAATCATAGGGTTAATTTGACGGATATGAAAAATGTAACTCTTGGTGCTTTTACTCTATACAATGAATCCATTGCAGCTTTTGTTATGCTTATGGAGCATGCAGCACAGAATCATGCATGTCTGAATTGCAGCCGTCATCAGCTGTAACAGATCAGTTCCACAGCCTGACGCTGTAGATTGATGCATCACATTTAACATAAGGGTCACACGTCAGATCTTATTTGGCATGCTACACTAAACCCATAATTGGCTGTCTGCACTACCGGCAGGCTACAGAGCACCGAGATGCACCCGGACCTCTTGACCCATATTTTATCAATGGGCTCAAGAAATTGAAACACTTAAACACATAGAAAAAAAAAGAGGAAAAAATAGTAGAAATATAGAGCAGGTTCTCCTATAAGAGATAGTTCACCCAGAAATTATTTAATGAATTATGTATTTATTTGTTTGCATTAACTATGTACTATATATATATAAGTGTACTATATATATATATAGTACACTTATATATATGTGTTTTATATATATTAGATGTGAATTATGTCATGTGAAATAATGTCTTTCTTAAGGCATATACATATATATATATATATATATACATACATATATATATATACATACATATATATATATATATATATTATATAGATACATACATATATATATTCTTATACATATATATATATATATATATATATATATATATATATATATATATATATATATATATACATATATGATATACCTTGATATTATTAAACTCCTGTTTTATGCAATCGATTTCATGTTGGTTTGCCATTTGAAATAATTGAAATAATGCCTTTCTTGAGGCAAACTAGATGCTCCATTCAGTAATATGTGGTTCATGCACTGGTAGCTGATTGGACCACCAGCATGTCAATCACCGTGACGTCTTATTGTTGCTAGGGCGTTGCTGCAAGTAACGAGCCGGTTAAGGCAATTCTGAAAGCGACACTGTGAACGGGCTGCTTTGTGCAACGTTGTGAAAAAACTAGAACCGCGTTGTCTTTATGTCTTGGATATGTTGAAATTTAAGAAATCCGTTCAAGGGACAAGCTCTCACAAAGAAGGTAAGACAAAGCATTTTATGCGTTTTTTTTATCGCTGTACTTTTAGTTTTGAATTCGGTACTTGATTGACATTTTCATGATCCAATCAGACGAGCGATTTTAAATCCAGCCAAATTCTATTGGCCTTGCTGTGGGTGTGTCTTAATGATTTAATTTCACGTCAGGATAGCCTCAAAATGTATAATTATAACATTAATATAATTCCCACAAAGCGCATGCGGTTTCAAAGATAATCTCTGGTTTCGTGGCGTTTCTAAATCGAAGATTTACCCCACACAGTCCGAGATTTACAAACACGACCAGCTTTTCTTGGCATCCGCTGTAGCCAATCAGCGTGCAGCAGTGTAGTTTGATAGACAGCTCCGCTACCTCAGGTGGGGGTTGGGGTTGTTGAAGTTGAAAACGCCGCCATCTTGAAAAGTGAACTCTGATGATCTCTCTTTCGCGCCTGTCACAATCTGTTATAAACACCTCATTCTTTCATACCTCGCCCCATTTTTTCTTTTTTTATTCCGGTGACCGTTTTGTCCAAAGGTTCGCCAGTCTTCATGCCGGGCTTTGGCCGGTTTCCGCTTTCTTAATCGGTACGTATTTGTGTTGTGTGTGTGTCTCTGTTAGCTTAGCGTTAGCCAGTTACCACTTCTCTGTTTTGCCGAATCAGAACAGGGGATATTTTCTCACATTTAACAGAATTACTAAAACATTTAGCGGGACTACTACATATTTAAACCAACACAGACGTAAGAAGGTGTCAGATATGTAATATTGGCGGAAGCTCAGTGTCGGCTAATGCCGGGGCCTGACATGCCGAAAAACTTCAGAAAGTCAGACACAAAGGCTGTTTGTCAAATCCTAGTGAGCTTCCATATAGACAACGTTTTTGGTCAATGTAAGTGCATACGAAGGTTGCATTTGGGATGTTCGAACGCGCCTGTGGTGCTCCAAAATGCTGTCTAGGTAGACAGCTCAATAGGGATTGATACACAGCCAGAACACAAACAGAAAAGCCTCCTGGAAATGTTAATTGTGTTTTTAAGATCATGTTTTGGTGCTAGCACTGCTTTTAAGTTTTCAGATAAAATACTTGTTAATGTGTTTTATAAGGATCATCGAAGGTAAGTTTAAAATTATAGAAATGGGGTATAAAATATGAAGATTTTTCTAATGTAATACCTTATTTCAGTGTAGACTTCGAACACAGTTCTCAATCTCTGTAGAGTTGTTCACTATATGTGCTGATCGTAGATCTGTGTATTTGCCTTTATTTTGGCCCATCCACATAAAGATCACTAAAATCTTCCAGCTGTTTATTCCTACACTTGGGGGATGTGATTGCATGTGAAAGCTCGTAGTAGACTGTCTCTTGTAAACAGTCTCGCTGGTTTGACAAGGCAGCACATTTTATGCTCCAGTCAGGCCGATCATCTCTGCAGGCTCGATTCTGAGTGCAGCCGGAGGATTGTGGTGGTGTTGTGGCCTCTGGGGCGCTGGAGAGGTTTGGCCACACTTTTTATAGACCCTGAGAGGGAGTCACAAGGATTCTTCTTCAGCTCAGAGCTGCTCAAGCTGAATAGTGCAGGTGATCTAGTGTAGTAGTGCGTTGTTCTTCCACCTTTTGCACTAGACAAAGTCTGCTAAAGTGAACCTGGACAGAATTGGACTGAATGTAAATGTCTGGAAATGCTACGTGAGGAAGGAAGAAACCAGTAAATCACAGCTGAGGAGTGGTATAAGGTGTTAAAAATGGTTGACATTCAAAGCATGTGTCAAGATGTAGGCATACTTGACAACCAAGTTGAATTGAGGCTTTTTGCACCATTCAGTTTTCAGTGCAGGTGAAATTTCCTTACTTTAAAGATGAAAAAGGAATGCATGCTTATAGTTGTGTTTGATTATTTAAATATTTTTGATACTCCTTATCCAGTCATGTTAATACATGATATATATGCACAGTCTTAATACAAATAAGTCAAGCGATCTCAACTACAGAATAGAACCTGTGGTGTCGGTGTTGTTTAATGCATGCATATAATTATAGATGTCCTATTTAGCTCACCACTACATGTTAATTTAAACCTCAATGCGCTATGCACGCGTCACTGATGACTAGTGAGTTCAGGATCAGAGGATGTGCGCGTTTTTTTTTTTTTGACTTTTTTTAAATTAATTTATTTTTTTTAGTTACACACTGAGAAAAATATATACATACACACAAAATAATTTTTAACATTGTCTTCACTGTCAGTTTTGATCAATTTAATGTTAAATGAATACTGGCCTTAGACCCCCATACTGACCCGAAAACATTATGCAGTAGTGTACGCTATTCCGTTTTTGTGTGAAGATTTTATTGATATACCCAGTGTCAATATTATCATGAAATAAAAATGATATCTCTTAGTACAGGTGAGCACAACCCCCCTAAACCGTTTCACTCATGGATATGTTGTATGTGCAAGAGCAATGACAATTCATGCTTGTATCATTTTAATGCATTGAATGTTAATACAGTTTTAAAGAAGTTCTGTTAAGTAATTTGGTTACAGTCTTTTAAATTGAAAGATCAAAATTGCATCAATAACAAACTTCAAGTTGATATAATTCTGCGCTTTAATGGTTTAATGCTTATTTTAAATCTGACATTGTTAGCACCAGAACTTTTATAGCACAGAGCTCTTTCAGGAAGAATTTTGGGTTGTTTGTTAATGTTTTTTAAAATGTAAATTGACGGAAAGCATGTTTGCCGGAGAATGGAAGCAGGCCAATGTTAAAGCTCTTTCGGGTGAGCCTAGCCCAACCCCCTTAGTCTATTAATAAGCTTTCCTTCCTGTTAGCCATTCAAAAAAGTCAAGGTGGCTGCTTGCCAGCATTGTGACCTTTCACCTCAGTGGTGTGTGTCCATCCACCTTGTAGACTGGAAAAATAGTCTCTTGCCTACCGTTAATAATGCATGTGATGTCTCCAATTATAATAATTTGATGCCGGAGCTGTCAAATGGAAATTGGGATTTAACCTGGCATAATTGTCTCTTATGTTAGAAATTATGTGCACTTTCCTTGTAAGGAAAACAAACAGAAATAAAATAAAACCACAGTCATGTGTGGTTGGTGTTGATAATTGTTAGAGACCGATCAGAGGAGTTAGTCTGGTGAGAGTGTGATTGTATTTGTTGTGTTGCTAGGTTGTCGACGTCACAGAAAGGAACTTGTTTGGTTTTCTTTAAACTTTCGTCTGTTTTTCCCACAAACAAAACTACCGTTTGTTTCGTCAGTGTAAACTGGTGCATTGTTTCTGTATTCGATCAGGTTCTATTCATAGAATTAGAGTAGATTGAACCTTTGGAAGTTGTTTGTTTATTTGAGTTGTTGTCTATTTGAGAACCATGTGTTTCGTAATATGTATTTGTTTTTAATGCAATGACTAATAATGACCGTTAGAGAATCAGGCCGGTCTGGTCATATTGGTTGGGTTAGAGAAGAGATGTATTTGACTGTTCTTTACCAATGACAAACACATGTTCTGTCTGTTCTGTTGCAGGTGTGTGTTGAGTGTTTTTGCTGTGGCAGAGGACATTTCTGCTGCATGTGTCCTTTATTTAAGGGTCTCTCCAGTTTCTGCCGCCTGTGGTGCCTGTAATGGGCCAGAAGTCCCAAAGAGCACAAGCATTATTTTATTTTTAATCAGAGTTTTTACCCTCTGGTCTCTGCTACACTCAGGTTAGTCACATTTTAGCTTCTTTACAGTGAAAATGATTTAAAAAAAAAACTCGTAGATGAGCAAGCCTAATTTTGTTTTCAGTTCATTCATCTGAAAACCATCCCCTCCTATTTATTCATTCCTCAGCAGCACCATGTTTTGGAAGTTTGATCTGCACACGACATCCCACATCGACACACTCCTGGAAAAGGATGACGTTACGCTGACAGAGGTGATGGATGAGGAGGATGTCTTACAGGAGTGCAAGTCTCAGAACCACAAGCTCGTGGACTTCCTGGTGAGGCCACAGTGCATGGAGGATCTCGTGGGCTACATCACTCAGGAGCCCAATGATGATGTGGAGGAGAAGATCAAATATAAGTGAGAATAACATTTGATGCTTGTTTGATGCTTGCTTTGATGCTTTTGTTGTCTTATGTTGGATGTCTTGTTTGAGGTCCGTTTAATGGAGGTGTTGCTTGTCTTTTTATTTAAAGGTATCCCAACATATCCTGTGAACTCCTGACCTCAGATGTTAGCCAGATCAATGACATGCTGGGTGAAGATGAAAATTTACTGATGAAACTCTACAGCTTCCTACAGAATGAGCCTCCCCTCAATCCGCTTCTGGCCAGTTTCTTCAGCAAGGTCCTGAGCATCCTCATTGGGAGGAAACCAGAGCAGGTATGTGATCAGATCAGACATACTGGTTCGTATTCATATGGATGCATAAAGGTGAACTCAATCTCCTTCCTGCATCTAGATCGTGGAGTTCCTCAGGAAGAGGGAAGACTTTGTGGATCTGATGATCAAGCACATAGGGACCTCGGCCATTATGGACCTCCTGCTCAGGATGCTCACCTGCATCGAGCCACAGCAGCTTAGACAAGATGTATTAAATGTGAGTTTTCATGATGTTTCATCTCTGTTTTTTTGGGGTAAAAAGCAGTTTGGTTTTGTGCATGCATAATTTTTCGTTTTGTAGATACGGATGTTTTTCATGTGAATACAGCGGGAAATTCATCACGGATTAGTCATTTAATCCACTCACTGTCATCGTAATACCACCTCACAGTTTCCTCTTCATCTGTTCTCCTGCAGTGGCTAAATGAAGAGAAAGTTATACAGCGGCTGGTTGACATGGTGCAACCATCACAAGATGAGGATGTAAGTGAAGTCCAATAAAGAAATGTCATGCATTTCAAATAATTTATTTTTAATTTAATTAATTAATTTATTTTCAAAGTTGGAGGGTAAAAACATGCAATTGCAATGTTTATTTTTTTCCTTAAGTTTTTTCATTGTAAAATGAAATAATGTGAAAAAAAATGAATTTGATTTAAAAAAAAAAAAAAAAAAAAATATATATATATATATATATATATATATATATATATATATATATATATATATATATATATATATAATATATATATATATATATATATATATATATATTATATATATATAAAATAATAAATAATTATTTAAAACAAATTAAAATAATTATTTAATTTATTTTATATATATATATATATATATATATATATATATATATATATATATATATATATATATATATATATAAAATAAATATTTTAATTTGTTTTATTGTCTTTTGTTTAAATAGAATATATTTATAAAAGTAAAATTTTTGGCCCTTCATATTAAAATATTTGGGCATCTCTTATCTAAATTATAATAGTAATTTCTGTTTTAATTTTAATTTATTTTTGTGGTAAAATGTTGGGTTTGAAAATAATAATAATAAAAAAAACTGCATGCCTGACCAGCCCTTGTTGTTGAGTCCTGATGACCCATCCCTAGTTGCTAGCTGCGCAACAATAAATGCTTGTTCCCTCCACACAGAGACACTCAAACGCGTCCCAGTCACTCTGTGAGATCATTCGGCTGAGCAGAGATCAAATGTTCCAGGTGCAGGGCTGCTCAGATCCCGACCCTCTGCTGGCCACACTGGAGAAGTGAGTTTGTCCATGTCATTAAAATTCTTTCGAGTGACTTTAGAAAGTGGCATTTTTGAAGGGATTAAGGTTGAGCTCTAGTTTCAGCCACACTAATGCTGTAGTACTGAATGGACTGTTTGTCTGCCTATTCAGACAAGAGACAGTAGAGCAGTTGCTGTCAAACATCTTTGACAAAGAGAAGAATGAGTCTGCCATAGTCAGTGTGATCCAGATTCTTCTAACCCTATTTGAGACACGGAGACCAGCGTAAGTACATTTTATTATTTTTTCGGTCTTCTTGGGTCCTTGTTCATATCTGAATATCATCCTTGGTTTTTCCTTTCAGGTTTGAAGGCCACCTTGATATTTGTCCCCCTGGAATGAACCATCCTTCATTCTCTGTCAATCAGAGTATTCTAGATGCTGTCAGACCCAGGCTGAAAGATTTTCACCAGCTTTTGATCGAGCCCCCAAAGGTGAAAACATTGAGAATGTCTGTTGGCTAAACTTTGGCACTTTATATCAGCTGACCGCACTTAGACCATAATCTCCAAATTCCTAATTACATTTACCTTTGGACAACAACAGCACTTTGTGCCTGTAAAATTATAACCTGGCAAAATCTTGCCCTTTTAAAGAAAAGCTTGGCTAGCACACACAGCCATATATGTCGGATTAATATTGTTTTTATAGTTGTTATATGCTATTTTGTCATGTAGTTTGTAATAGTGTTTTAGTATTTCTTGTAAGTGAAATCAGCATCCAGACTCTTTGCTTTCATTTATCTAAAAATTTTTTTTTTGTTTTTTTTTTTAGAAAACTGTCTTGAATACCACATGGGGAGTGTTGGATCCACCAGTGGGAAATACCCGTCTAAATGTGGTGCGACTAGTGACCAGCCTTCTTCAGACCAACACGCATATCATTAACCAGGAGCTCATTGCCCTCAACACATTGGGAGTCATACTAGTGAGTGATTGAGATGCGATTAATTAATTAAAAAAATTGGAATATTCTTACAATTTAAAATATATTAAAATAGACAAGTTATTTTAAAGTGTTATTTATTCTTTTGATGCAAAGCTGAAATTTCAACAGCCAGTACTCCAGTCTTCAGTGGCTGTGTTTACATGCAACCAAATAATCCATTTGTAATCAGATTGACGCCTTAATGTAAACACCTTAATTGATCTGACTGAGCTCGATCGGAATGTAGGAGGTGGTTTATTCCTTTTCTAATACGATTTAGAGTGCATGTAAACACTCGGATCGGATTGAGCCCCGAAATTGAAAGTACTGCGCATGTGTAGTGATGCAGAAATAGTGTGATAAATATTAATTCTGCTGTTAAAAACAAATAAAGAAACCGTGCAGGAGAGTGGTTATTATGTGCAAACAGTGAGAAACGCTGTATTTGTGCAGTGTGCGCATGTAAAAAAAAAAAAATTAGAATTCCGATTGGAAGCTTGTGACATATAACGCACATCATCCAGATCACTTTATTTAGCGTTCATGTAAACACTACATTCAGATTCATTAATCAGAATTTATTCAGTCTCAATTGAACCAAAAATTGTGCGTGTAAACAGCCAGTGTCACATGATCCTTCAGAATCCTTCAGAAAAGTTGTAGTACTTAATATTTTGGTGAAACTTTTTATTTTTTTTTAATCAGGGTTCTGATATTCTCTATTCTATTAGGTATCAAAAGCGCATTAATTTGAAATCAAATTTTTTGTTACATTATAATTTCCTATAAATGTAATGCATCTTTGCTGAATAAAACTGTAAATTTTCCAAAAACACCTCAATGACACAAATTTTGAATGGTAATGTAGTCAGCTGCCATGTGTAATACTAACTATATAGAAGTTTTTGTAATTAGTCACACTGAAACTTCAGAAGTTCATCACATTTTGGAACAAACCTATTGTCAAAAGATTCTGTTAAAGGATGTTTGTATAATACAATCTGTGCTTGAATGCCATAAATGCTCTAAAATAAATAATTTGTTTCTTTTGTCTAAAGGACATGTACTTCAAATACTTATGGAATAATTTCCTACACACACAAGTAGAAATCTGTACAGCGATGATCTTAGCGATGCCTTCAACCCAAAGTGAATCTCCTGAAATCAACAGAGAAAACGACCAAGAGCCCATAAGAGAAAACATCCTTATTAAACATGTGAGTTCATCATCCCTTCCACTCACTCGCTCTTTGAAACACAAGTTGTTTGCTTCACCAAGTTTAATGTGTTCTTCTCTATTCTGACCCGCAGCTCTTTCAGAAGTGCCAGTTAATACAAAGAATTCTTGATGCCTGGGGATCGAATGAGAAGGAGCAGTGAGTAACTCATAAATCTGATCGCTTGCGTGTGAAGGAGAGGAACCATCCTGTTTACACATCTGTGACACTGTGGTTGTGTCTGAAGAGGTCTTTGCTAAATCCTTCATCTCTGTTTCCTCAGGACTGAGGGTGGGCGGCGGAGAGGTTACATGGGTCACCTGACAAGAATAGCAAACTCTATAGTCCACAACAGCGACAAAGGCCCCAATGGGACTCAAATTCAGCAGCTCATCTCAGGTTCGTTTAAATGCATATACTTTTTTATTGTTATTATTATTATTATTATTATTTCAGACTATTTACAAAGCCATTTCCACTTACATTTGCTCACTTGCAGAGCTTCCAGAGGAGGATAGGGAACGATGGGAGGCGTTTACTTCAGGACAGCTAGCAGATACAAACAAGAAAAACACTGTTGACTTAGTAAGTGGGCTCTGTTTTATTTTCTCCCTTCCAAAACTTTTGCTTTTGTTTTAAAATGCTTATAAAAATATATTTGACATAAAACTGTTTTCCCCCTTAATTCTCAGGTTAACACACACCACATACACTCATCCAGCGATGATGAGGTAGATTTTAAAGACAGCGGGTTTCATCAGGACTCCTCCATACAGCAAGTAAGTCTGTGCCTGGATGAGCTCACAAAAGCTGCTGTTAATTGTAATATCTTAATGCTTGTGTTAATGGTACTGCTAAAAATACTTATTTAATAAATCTATTTCTGTTTAAACTGTTAATGCATTTATTATTTTTTTAGTCCTTTAAGTGCTTTTTGATGCAAGACGCTTAACTGCTATCAGCTGTTTTGAAATGAAGCTTCTTTGTAGTGTATATGTATCATTATCATTGGTCCTGGGTTTGCCAGGCCTTTTCTGATTATCAGATGCAACAAATGACGTCCAATTTTATTGAGCAGTTTGGCTTCAATGACGAAGAGTTTGCCGATCAGGATGATGTCGGGGAGTAAGTACCTTTCGTGCATGATGCTTTTTTTTAGATTTGCCGACATTTTTGCTGCTAACAAATCAATTGGGAGGGTTTAGCGTTATATGTGGGGGCCTGAGGTAAAAAAAAAATTTTTAGGGTTATGTTGCTTTTCAATGAACTCACAAAGCCTGTTTCGGGGGGTTGTGTGTGTTAGATCATGGATCATTCTGTGTCGATTACATCTGTTCTGGTTGTCCATGTGTCCTGAATAGATTGGTGTGGTGTGCATGGTGACCGTCAGTAATGCTGTAGGTAATGGGGGCTGCTCATTGTCTTAAGGGCTTAACTAAACTAAAATCCGTTCTTTTTTTAACCTTGCAGTATTCCCTTTGATAGAATATCAGACATCAATTTTTCCTTGAATACAAATGAAAGTGTAAGTATATGAGATATTGAATCAGATTAATGTGGATTATTAGCTGAATGTCTTTAAAAGCTCATGATGTGTTTTCATAGTTTGTTCGTACTGTGCTTATAGGCGAACATGGCACTCTTTGAGGCCTGCTGTAAGGAAAAGATCCAGCAGTTCGAGGACGCCGGATCGGATGAGGAAGATATCTGGGATGAGAAGGACGTCACATTCGCACCGGAAGCTCAGAGACGTCCCAGGTATTGTAATCCTTGGAACTCATCAAAAAGTGTTTTTCATCGTGCCAGCATTTTGATTCTCCATGGCTTTCTTCCTACGCAGGAGCTCAGGAAGTACAGATAGCGAGGAGAGTACGGACTCTGAGGAGGAGGATGGGAAGCGAGACCCATTCGAATCCACCAACGCCACCGCTGACGACAGAATGGAAGTGGACTCTGGGGATGGTGAGAATAGAAATGATCAGCTGCCGTGTCTATCGTCATTTAGTATTCAACTGAAGGTCAAGGATCATACATGCTTGTTCTGTGTCTTGCTTTGTTTCAGGACCGGTATGGATGGCAAATTTTGATGACATACCTATGGACACGGGCAGCTCCACGGCTCCCAGCGCACCTGTCTCAACCTCACCGACTGCAGTGCCCGAACCTTCAGGCTGGAACTCCCCGAACACCGCTGCAGATGCAGAGAGGAGTTGGGCTGACTTCTCCAGCTTCACACCCGTCAGGTGCATTCACATGATGCGGGAATGCATGTTTAAAATGCACTGATTGTGCTTAAGCACAAAACTTGTACGGTCGATGTTCATTTTTCTCCTTTATTTAGCCCCAAGGATCCTTTGAGGAGCAATTCCCCTGTAGCCATGGAGACCAGCATAGAAACAGTGGATCCTCTGGGAGTCAACGCGCCCATGCAGCAAGAAAGTAAGAATAGACCCTCTCACTATTCCTTCTGTCCATTGGTCAACACGCAGTGCTTAGAATAAACCAATCGTGTTGTTTAGACACAGAGGAGTGGCTTCCCCATGAGACCACCCCGACTTCCCCTAGAGGGAAGGTAGAGGATGGCTTGGACCCCGAGGAAGAGCCTGTCAGTGACCGCATCACAGAAACGGTCACCAACGGCTCTATGAAGGAGACGGTCAGCCTTACTGTAGACGCCAAAACCGAAACCGCTATTTTCAAGAGGTGAGTCGTGTGCAGGTTTCTCACACAGTGCCTCATATCACTTCCTCTTCTCCCCTTTTGAGACACAAGCTTCACTTCACTCTGCATGTAGACCTGATCTTTCCTTGTCACGTATCCTCCTCCTCCTCCTCCTGCACCTAGAGCCAGCGAGGCCCTGACCGCCCACCGTGTCCCTTTTTAACGGGGGTGTTAAGATGCAGAGCTTTGTAACATCTTGTTTTGTCTGTTTGAGAACACAAAAACGAACAATCTGTCCTTCTTGAACTGCAACTCTTACAACATGAGCTTCCTCTCTCTCTTTGGCGTACTTGTGGCTTCAGAGTGTTGAAATCGTATCGGTATGTACAGCCAATCAGGGGGCATGTCTTGTTTTGTTTGGTTTTTCCCATGTCAGCCACTGCTTACACTGATTTGTAACCATGTTTTGTTTGTTCGTATGTTTGTTTTCTTTTAAACAGTAATGTATCCATCACCATTTGCATGTTAATATCAGATGTATTGGATGTTAACGGCATGAAATGCCCCATGGATCCTTAAATATAGCTCATTCTGTTCCCAGAAGTTTTAAGCCCGTATGTTTCCCAGTCTTTCTAACACCGCAGGTGAAGATTTATGGATTCTTTCTCATCCTCTGCTGCGGTTTGCTCCCATGGCTCTTTCACAGGGCTAAATGACTTTAGTGCGAGCCGGCCCTTTTAAACCAGAGCTGTGTGAGAACTCTAATTTGTGTAAATCAGTCTGATGAAGGAGGATGCATAGTCAGAAAATCTGCATTGTTCTTCCTGGCATGAGACTTAAGAGGAGGTTATAATTAATTAAATGACTGTTTGTGGCCTGATGCTACCCTAAAGGTAAAGATTGCTGGCATGCCATCACTTCGTAAAATTTAAATTACAGCATCATTTCACACTCACATACTAAAGCTCATCGTCTAAACCAGTTGTTGTGTGGTTCATAGTCACTTCCCGTCTCTGTACGTCATGCTCGCATCTTACTTGTCCGCCAATCCCCATTTCAGAACATTTTCCGTTTTGCCCCATTGCTTTAAATGTGGTCCGTTCCATTCTGCATGTTTGTCCAGGGATTTAAAATGGGGGTTTGATTCTTTAAAGGAGTGCCAGTGAACACTCTTTAAAACGTTGTCCTCTCTGATCGTCCTGTAGCGAAGAAGAGAAACGATCTACCTCTGATGACGCATCTGCAAAGTTGTTTGTTGCAGAGAGTGGGGAAGTGGAGAAAAGCATGTGTCCTCCTAGCAACTGTCAGAAACCAGGGTAAGAGTCTTTTATTTATTAAGTCAAAGTATTAATAAAATAAATCACTTTCTGTTTAGGAAACAGAGTTGTTTTTGTTAACAGAAACTGGAGATATTTTTTTTTGTTTTTTTTGTTTATTGAAATAAGAAATATTAATTTGATTATTTTAACAATCAAAAGTGTGCTGTTCTTTCTCATCTCAGCAGATGTTTGGGATTTTGAGGTTATTGCCAAAAGTACTAGCTCCCCCTTGTGTTATTTCCTGAATCTTCTGGCAGTCTTGTTGATGGATGAATATATTTATTGTTTAAATATTTAAATTATATGCTACATATTTTATATGTATAATACTTTACTTAATTTCAGATATCATGCAGATATAATCTAAATACTGAAAATTCATCACTGCTGTAATTTTAAAAATGTTTCTTTTTTTGTGTGTGTGTATAAGGAAATTATAATTTTTTTTGTTTAACCAACATTTTCGTCTTTTTTTTTTTCTTCAGTCTAAAGCACTTAGAAGAGAAAGCAAAAGCCACTTGCAAAGCTCTAAATGGTCCTCTTGAGGATGCGGCTGCTATGGAGGAAGCCAAGTGAGTTCTGTGCCCTCCACCTTTTCCCATTTGCTCTAGTTTTGTGTTGACATCAAGCCCCTCTCTTTTTCTCAACTAGATCAGAGCAGTGCACGGCCAACCCTGAGGCAGCAGTGAACGGTCCGGCATGATGAGGGTAGCGCTGTCAGTCAGCTCCTGCCACACGCACACCCCTCCTCCAGGACCACCCGGAGAGGCCAGTGCCAGACTGGAGCCAGAAACCACCACCACCACCACCGCTGCTGCTGATGTCTCTTACTCCAGCACTGCACTGATGCCACCAGATCAGGACCAGCAATATTCATATTAGACAGTTGTACAGAAGATTTGAACTGTTATGAAGAGAAACATACTCTAATGATTTTTTTTTTTTTTGCATTCGTTTCTATACTATTGTTCTTATGAGGTGATTGTCTGACATCTTGCCACTTAAAAGTGAATAGTAATGTTGCTATAGTTAAATGATTGTATGAATAAAAAAATATTTTATAAAAGACAAATGTATACAGAAAGAGAGGATTGATAAAACCGAAATATACCGATTGGAACATTAATGTGTGACCAAAACATAAGCTGTCTTTTTGATAGGATTTTCCTCTTGCACACAAATCTGCTATTTAATTTCCAAGTAAAAGCAGCAGCTACCACAGAAATCTTAAATTGGCAACTTATGTCGGTCTGTTTTATTTTTACGTTTGTTATTAGGGGACACTGATTTGAGATGTTCAGAAATGATGATTTATTTTGCCACCGGTGTTATTTGTAAATGTTTCTTGTATCCTTTCAACATGAGCAAGATTTGGACAAAAACACTTTTTTTTTTTGGTATAGTTTTTAACTTAATTTATTCTCAAAGAGATGGTTTGTTAGAGACTCGCCCCCTTGATGAAATTCAAATCTGGAGTGAATGCACAGATGCATGTAGCTAGTAAGACTGATTCTTACCTTCGGGCCTGCATTCAGTACAGCCCAACTTTTATAACTGTTATCCTCTCCAAACAAGTCCACCTTTCTACCTGAAGAGTGATGGGAATGCAGCATATTCCTGGTAATGCTACAATGATCATGCATCGACTTTTTTCTTTTTGTAATAAAATGCTATCTGTGCCAGCAAGAAGGAAAAGGTTCTGTCTGTGAATCCAACATATATTTCTGAATGAGAATCAATCATGCTGGTGATCTGGCCGAGTCAGTTTCTATTTAGGCCTGGGTTATCAGGGAGTCTTCAAAACGGTTAATTACAGAAGTCCTTTGCATTGTTTGCTGGAAGAAGAGACTAGACAGCATGACCATTTATAAACGGAGTATTTGCAGGTCAGTACACAGTGCATTTTTGCTTTGAAGCCAACAGGTGGCAGTAAAGTCATGGAAAAATAGTGCAAGTACTTGAAATGGGCTTTTTATTCTCCAATTTCTGGGTTAGAAGAAAACGGAGCGGTGACAGATGGACTTGCAGTCTTATACTGACATGCACAGTGTAGAAGTCTTTTGTAGTTTACCATTTAAAACGGTTTCGACAGCTAAACAAGTATGGTGTGAGACAACATTGCAATCCATGAATGCACTGTCGCCGAATCCCGCTATGCTATTTGTTATTTTCAGTGGTAGTAACAAACTGTCAGTAGCTGCTACTACTGACTAAAGGTTTTAGGTCGTGAATGACAAGTCAGCACACGAAATCACCTCCCATTACAATCCGTCGCTTGCAGTGCTGTTTATAATGGGATCGATTTAGTTCCGATAATGCATCTTAAATCAGTCAAATCAGGATTGTTGGTCTCATCTGGTCTCCCAGACTAATTATGCTGTGAATTTGTCATATATAATTTTTTTTTTTCTTTCAGTTTTGCTCTCGGTCTCATCAGCTCACCATTACTTGAGGCACCATGAGCAAATGGAGCGAGTACAGCAGCTGTGAGGTCCTCGGTAAACTTTTCATGTTCAGAAATTAAAATGTGTTCTTTAAATGACTAATCTGCTGTTTAAAGGTCTTCATGTGAGTGTCTGCGTGTATAATTAAGTTTAGACAGTTTGCAAGAATGTTTAGCGCCCGTGGTACGAAAATGATCGCTGCCAGACGCTGGCGAAGTGAACGAGGCTCGAGAGAGTTGTGAGTGCACGGGCGTACCTTGTTGCCAGATCCATTTATTATAAGCGTCTTTGGACTTGTCTTTTCTACTTTAGAAAGTTAATAGAGCGGGACGTTGCCATTTAGGGTTAGCGATATCTTTATCATGTCTTATTTACAAAAGATGTGTACTCATTTCGGTTTATCTGTTTATTTTTCGGTTTTTATTTGTTTTCATAAAATCTGGCAACACTGCAATCGCCAGAACTTAAATTGACAGAAATCAAAAGAGCCAGCGGACATGTTATTGCTAACAGGATATCACATCTGGTAAGGCAAACGCAAAAAAAAAAAAAATTAAAAATATATATTTATATATATAGACTTTATCAATGCTATCAGAACAATAGCATATGACACTAGTACAGAGATCTTTATAACAAGTAGTTACAGAATAAAAAAAAAATACAAACATGAAGAAGTCTATGCTATTTCATTGAGTAGCCATACTGTTGTTAATTTTTCACAAAATCATGCTAACAACATTCATAAGAGCACTAGACAAAGTTATCATCTATATAGCAATGGTTATTAATGAAAACTATAACAGTAATACTATTATTAACAGTATAATATCGTTTTATTACTGTAATAGGGCTATGTATTGTTGAATGAATAATAAACAACTGATAAAATGATACACTCCTAACCGACAGTATGGTGCAATATGACAGAATTTAACAATGCTCATTCCTCCAAAACAGAGAAAACATCTTTCACAAACATCTTCAAGTTTGTGTCTTTTAAAGTGTTCTAATGAGCTGTATGTGGGTTATTATAGCACAATTCTTAACCCCACCCCAGACATCACTGATTTTCAAACCCTGGCTACGGACACCTGAAATGTGCAGATCTGATGCATGCAAGCATTATGAAAACACTGCTAAAAATAAGATGATCACATGCAGTATTCCCTTTTACAAGGTTTGTTGAATCATAATGTTCAATGAGCCTAGCAAAATGTTGACATTTATGCTTTAAAGCAGATGCTTTCTCATAAAAGACACTTATTATACAGAAATATGTCTGACTTTTTCTCTCACTGAAGCGCAACTAAATTGTTATGCATCATCAAACGCCATCAGAAAGAATGTTTTTTTGGTAGATAAACAGACTTTCCTGCTCCTGTAGAGCACAAATATGAAAGGGTCTTATACAGAGATGCAGAGCTGATATCACTGAAGATAGATTTATTTGCTTTCAGCAGTGAGTCATTGTCTGTCATCAGCTCAGCGCTGAGAGAGAGTGAGAGGAGCTCTTTGATGTGTGTGTGTGTGTGTGTGTGTGTGTGTGTGTGTGCCAGGATTCACAAAATGCCTGAATCAGTATTTAGATGTTTCTTCACAACTTTTATGGGGTTAATTTTGAGAAGATTACAACCTAATTAATTTATTTATTTTGCATCTCTGTCTGTTTGTCTAGTGTTATATGCATGTCTTGTAAACTTTATTATGCCACCGTCAATTATTTTGGACAATGTTGACATGTATTTTATCTATAGATTTTTTTTTTTTACCCTTGTCTCAGACAGGTTTTCAATCCTAAAATATAAAAAAGTGTCATTAAACTATTATTAAATGTATAAAGCAATGCTGTAATTAAAAATATTAATTACATTAATATTTGATGTTAATAAAAATTATTATTTATTACATTTATAAAACTATGATAATATAAACAAACAATATTTTATTTCAATATTTATTGTGCGAGAATAATGTGTATGTATTCATATTAATTTAGCCAATTAGTTTTTTTTTAATTAAGTGCCTGTAAATAGCTAAGAAGTTGTCCTTTTTATTCAGAGGAAACAACAAACAAAAACAACAAAAAAACTTTCCATCAGAGATTGATTATTCATTTAATATGTAATGGAAATTATTATTATTTTTTTTCCATTGGGAAAAACAACAACAAAAAAAACTTTTTTGTTATGCATGCATGTTGGACATTGCCAGCAGACACATTAAATAAGTCATAGTGTATTTTACGGTAGTTTAATTTCTGAAAGTCCACAGAGCCTAAAGAAACAGCCACTTACTGTCTGTGAAAAGAAAAAAACCAAGATTTTATCAGTGAGTGACATTAAAAAACAAAGCTATAAAATAAAGGGGACATCTTGAAAGCATCGTAGGAACAATAGTATGTCATAAATGACCATGGCATTGCTGCCATACAGAAGTTATGAGGCTCGCAGCATTTCCCAGCGGATGTTGAACTAGCACATCACAGGCTAAGATAAACGTGTTAGAGAGTGTGTCAGCTATTATGCCCTATCTTTCCAAATAACCCATAATTGCAGTGTGACACTATAATGTTTTGAAATTGCTAATGTTATGCTCTTTTATTACTAAGGTAGTAAATAACTGATGAATCAAGTGTAATTTGCGCATGTCAATGGTTTTTGCTAACAATGTCTTCTATCAGGGTTCAGTGTGTGGAGTGGAGATAATTACCTTTGAGACCACATTTACACTCAATTCTTTGGCCAAAATTAGACACACTCATTATTTTGTAAGAAAAAGGAGTGAGTACAGTAGATGGCTAGAAGTAGTTATATATATAATATATATATATATATATATATATATATATATATATATATATATATATATATATATAATTTTATATAAATTAGTCAATATTTTATTTCCATTAAATTTCAAATGACTACTGGAATATAATAAATATGTATTAATACAATAAATAAACAATTGAATCTATTATTATTATTTGTGTTTATTTTATGTTTTGATTTTTGTTTCTGTGTTTGACTTTGACCCTTACCCTTTGAAACTTAATTTAAAACAGCACCGAAGTTTCAGCTACACTGGTAATGACTGTTATGTCAATGCTGACAGGAGGCAGACACACTTTGGGTATTCGCTCAGAGTTACTGTCTGACAAAACACAATAAAGCTTTCATTAAAGTCCAGAACAAGAGGTTTACTGTCATGCAAGAACATTGTCCTGATTCAGTGACAACGTTTGAAAGTTCACATGCGCTACTTCCCTCGGCCATATATGGTTTATTTCTGACTAAGACCAAATTACACGCATGCAGTCTTCTAGCTGATCCTAAGCAGTTGATTTTTTTTCTACTTACTTTCATTATGTTAAGTGTGTTTGTTTAGTATGTTATTCTGCATTTTGTATTTTTATAGTATTTTATTTACAAAATAAACTCATTGTGATTTAACTATCCTACTTTTGTAGTATTGTAAACTGTTAAAGTGCATGATAAGCATCAACCTTGATTTCATGCATCCTTGCTTTCTGAAATGTGTGAGTGCAGTTCATTACCCAGCACCAGTGGTGCACGGCACAGAAAACCAACGTTTAGTATTTCTAAGAAATTAATAGTTTTATTTAGCAAGCACGCAATAAATGCAAAAGACTTCTTTTAAAAAAAAATTTAAAATCGTAATTATTCCAAACTTTTGAGTGGTATATCATTCATAAAATATATTATATACAATTAAATATAATTAATATTTAAAATCTCATATATTATAAATATATTTTTATAGGTTGAAGAACCAGTGGTTTTAATTATTTTACAAAAAATTTACAGAAAATATTTTAACTTTTTTTTTTTTCTGTGTGGCTCAGCTTTGTCCTTCAGAAATGAAACTTTAATAAATGATGCTCATAAATGATGCTGATAATATGCCTGGAAACTGTAATTGCAAATGATCTGAATGGAGAGAAATCGACACCCTGATCTTTCCATGTGATTTTAATTTTGTTTTAATCAATTTAATCATGAATATTGAACAGGTAAAAAGGGTAAAAGATAAATTTTTAGCAAAAAATTCTGTAGCTTTTGCAAAATAATTTTGTCAGATGTGGTTGCCAGAATAATTGTGTAGAAAAAATACAGAAAAACTGTAAACAGATTTACAGAACAGACTTTTCCAAAATGTTACAGTATAAAACTGTAATTTACAAACAACAAAATATGAATGTAAAGCAATAAATTCAACAATGCAGACTGTTTCTAAAATCTTTTTATTATACCTTTAATATATACTGACAACCAGCATAATAATGCAATAAACATTCATTAAGGTAAAACCTTAGTGAACATAATAAAAACTATTAAGAAGCATAATTATTTAAACAAAATACTTTCAAATGTGGAGTGTTACACAGGGAATTCTGGGAATATCTGTTTACAGTTTTTGACTGTAAATTGTATGTTGATTTGTTATTTTTTACTGTACAATTAACAGCTTTTTACTGTAAAATTACATAAAATTTCTGGTTAGATCTTTTACAGTTTTCCCTGTATATAGTACAGGAACTTACTGTTAACTGTTACTGTTTTTTTTTTTTTTTTTTTTACTGTGTGTGATACCAACACTTTGACTCTTTTTTTTTGTCATTTTATACCATAACTTTGTGCTAAATCTGAAGGAAACCTGCTATGTGCAAGAAATTTTCTCCTCGGGTATCCTTAAAATCACATCTTCCTGCTTTTTCACACAAGAAACCACGAGCATCCACTGAGGCTAAATCCAGTTTTTCAATACATATTTCAAATCCCTAATCCCACTCCATTATTCAAATAGTTTCCACACAAGGATTGTCTTCAGTCTACCATTGAAATGCTAATACGGTGTTATGTAGCTTTCGAAAAGATGCACAGTTCTGGGAAGCAGAGTGAAATGGAGCTTTGAGGCAATGTCTCCCACCGTGTTCTTAGAGACGTCACCTGTGTTCCTGTAATGTTTTTCTCCTCTGACAATGGGATGATACATTCACCCAGCCCTCCTGATCTTAAGCCTCATCCTGTCTTATAACAGACCTAATCATTTATATTTTGTGATGTGTCCCATTTCCTTTGATGGCAGCGTCGGTGGAGATTGCTCTAAAAGCACTAAAAGTCAGCAGGCTTTAGCTTGTTACTGCAGGAGTGTGTGAGAAGAGCTCTGACTCTGTGTGCTGGTGTGACCTGACATGCTGGAGATTTTCTGCTCGTCATGAAGCCTCCTAACAGAAGAAAGTGTATAGCCATGCATGTCCAAAAAACCTCCCTTATTATCGACATCAAAGAATCATCAAGATTTGATGCCTGAACTGTCAATAGAAGACATTTTTATACACACATCTATCTATCTGTTTACCAATTTGCTGACATTAAATGTATAACATAACATAAATTATGTATAACTGTGTAACATAACATGTTTAGCAAGGAACCATAACCATACTTTTAAATAGTCAAAAGGAAGACTATAGATGATCTGAGAGCAAGAAAGTCAAAAGTGTCTATATTGTTTGTTATCATATTGCATAAAGTGCTGCAGTTTACACTGAGATTCTGTCATATCTCACTGCTAACAAAATTATACAGCTGATTATGTTACAATGCATACAAGAGTCTTTTCTTGACCCTGTGTACAGTATAACCTAATCAAACTGGAGCCAGACTTATTTGGTACAAATGAATGTCTAAATTATTTACCTGTGTGCTAAAGGGCAAGAGCAGCATAATAACCACATAAAAGTGTTTATTTTATTTGATTATTATTATGGATAGAGGACTCGTATTTTGGCCAGAAGCAAAGGTTAAAAGTTAAATGATCATGGATTTGTTTCTTACAAACATGCAGCTTTTCACTTCACGGGGTGTTAACCGATGGACTGGATTACTTGTGGATTATTGTTATGTTTTTATCAGCTGTTTGGACTCTCATTCTGACGGCACCCATTCACTGCAGAGGATCCACTGGTGAGCAAGTGATGTAATGCTAAATTTCTCCATACCTGTTCCATAACAAACTCACATCTTGGATGGAAAATACATCTTGAATTTCAGTTTTACAATTTTAGTATGAGAGTGAGGCAGAGGGTGTGTTTATTTTTATTTGAATTGGGGCATGCGTATAGCTTATTATAGGTGGGGGTGGGAAAGGTGCAGCTGCAATATCCATCAAAGGTGACAATAATGTTAAATGACGCAAAAGGAGGAAATGCTCTGCCAGTTAAAAGACTCTAAAATAAACTTATTTAACTAAAATAAAAAGGTTTATGGTACCCGCCACAGGTTGGTCTCCCTAGAGACACATCTAAACACACATAAAGGAACAAATATGCGGCAAGGATAGTGAATTTGTTTGTTTCTGCTCATTTGAAACTGCTAACCGTGAATAAAAGACTGATGTTCATTGTATTCTGAAGTGATTTGAGAAGCTGCTGGATGTGAATCACCGTACAAGGAGTGTTCTTCAGAAAAGAAAAAGTCCACTGCAGATCTGATGCATAAGTGTAGTAAGTGTGATCAGCTGTGGTCTTCTGGACATCATGCGTCATAATCAGGGCTTTCTTTGATATGATCACATAATAGACCTGAAGGACAAAGAGACGCATGATTGTAATAATGGCTGTAAAATGCTAACACTCTTATTTAGGACACTCATAAAAAGTTAACACTCAGTTCTTGGTGAATAAATGGGAACTCTGCTGAAAAAAAACAAAACAGCTAAAACCAGCCTAAGCTGGTTTCCTGGATTTAGCTGGTCAGCAGGCCGGTTTTAGAAAGGTTTTTGGCCACTTCTTTAGCTGGTCAGGCTGGGAGACCAGCTAAAACAAGCTAGGCCAGGCTAGGAGACCAGTTTGACCAGCTAAAACCAGCTACTTTTGGTTTTTCAGCAGGGAAAAATTTTTTGAAATTGATGTGCCGCTCACATTACAATTGGCCTGAGAGGCTTGAAACTGATTATGGTTCATTTTGGTTGGTTTAAAATAGTTGCTTTCTAAAACATGTTTAGTTGCTGAAGGGTCATTCTACAGAAACGTCCACTTTTGGTATGGCAAAATATCTTAAAATGTATTTATTTTCACTAAACATTTGTACCTTAAACTTAGACCACATTATTAGATTACAAAGTTTTTGACTTATGAATACATATAAATGACAGCTTACCTCTTATTTTCTCTCTTTAGCTCATTTTTGGCAATGCACATTTTGCAAGACCACATGAACCATTTTTTTTGTCACTGGTGTTACCTTCTTTATCAATATTAAAATATATTATTATATTATTTTTTTTCAGCACATGTAGTCAGAGTTACAGAAAAATAATGAAAATGCAAGAAATAAGGAGATTATGTTTTATTTATTTAATTTGAAAGAAAAAAAAAAACAGTACGGTAACACCAGTGACACAATGAAACACCAGTGACATACATGTTTGAGACCTGATATACCTGATCTTCACTGGTCAGACCCATAAGGAAGGTAACAAGTGTACAGTTGACAGTAACACCAGTGACAATTTTCATGCTAAAAATTATGCATTTTACATAATGTCTGCTGTGACCCCAACAGTATCAAACCATAGGTTGTCAATCATGCATACTCAGCATAAAACACATAAAAAGTGAGTATTTTAACCATTTTTATTATAGTTTTTTTTCACTTACCAGTTAACCCAAACATACAGTTCCCTAACAATAAATAGGTCATACCAGTGAAATCAACTAAAAGCTTCATATGAAATCGTGAGCTAATTGTTGAAATTTATGATTGTTGTTAAGATGGGGTTTACTTAACATGGGCTTTTTTCAAGGAAGGAGGAAGTCAAGGTGATGTTCATCAGTGTGAGACTCTAAAATCGTTTTATTACAAAATGACAGATTTTTGTCAAAACGGTAAAATCCTGGGGACTTGCTCATTTGAAAAACTAGCTAACCGTGTTTTCACTATATATTTTATAATATTTATTGAGCATTTTATTTTATTATGCCATTTATATCATATATTTGATAGTTATGAATACATTTTTGTAATGTATTCATGTATTGTAATTTAAATGGTAGAAAACCCTGATTTTGACTGCAAAATAAAGCAAAAATTTGTAACCCTAATGTGTTTTTCAATTGTAATATTTCTGTAAAGGCTAGGGCCAGAAAAATGGACGTTTCTGTAGAATGACCCTGAAAACAAGTTTAGTTTTATGTGTGCTACAGGGCAAGGATTTGAATGATGAAAGACCAATCAGAAAATTTCTTTTTCCAGAAAAACTTGTAATAAATTACAATATAGCTGAAAAATGCCTTTACGAAGGAGTTCCTGACAACGTGATTGTTATGTGTAAATAACACCCCCCCCCACCCCCCAAAAAATATTAAAAATTTGAGTTGACGTTCAGTTGACGCAGAGTAGACGCTTACGTGAGAACGTCGCTTGAGGTGGTAACCATAGCAACACCAGGCCGATGATTTAAGTTTTTCAAGTTGATGAATAGTTTTTTTTTGTTCCTTAACAGTTACACAGAACACAGAAATGCTACGGAGAAAAGACTCGAAAAGACTTGAGGTAGTTACTGGATTTGACTAGGACTGGTTAGGTTCATTTTATTTCTCTTCTTTGGTTGTGTTCGTTTGAATTTGAGTGGAACGTCTGCAAGAAAGTTAGTTGAAATCAAGGTTTCTTAGCCTATATGTTCAACAGCGTTCAAAAGGTTCAGTAACGACGAAGTTTTCCAAACGTTTGCGCGCATTTTCGTAGAAATGTTTTGGTGTTCGCCAGATCAGATCATCGCTTTTAATTCGATCTGTACGTTGATTAATCATGACAAGTAACATTCGGCTACCGTAATTATGCACCAGCACAATACGTTAACATATCTCAAAAATAACAAATGCTTTTCGTTATCTGACGTTTATCTAGCTGTAGTGACTATGCATTTCTAGAGACCATTAAGTAGGCTTAAAGCCTTCTTTTTAAATAATCGTTGAAGTCCCTAAAATTCATTTTATAATTCGCACCATGACTGAAACTATAGCCTACTGAATGACAAATGGAAAGATATTGAAATGTTTGTCTCGTAGATCAATGAGACATCTCCTGCCATGAACGCAGTAAAGCTGGTCAAGCTAGAGAAATCCTGCTGTCCTGGTCACTGCAGTTCCCGAGCAGTTTTCAGATTACTCATTAATGTGCACGGGACGGAGTTAAACAACAGGTAGGCTTCTTTCTCTTGCGCAGATTAATTAGTAAGGCTATGTGTTAATCATAAAATTTTGTAATGGAATCTAGTTTTGTATTCATCTGAAATGCCTGCCTTTTTTCCCCTCTGTCAATGAAAAGACACCATACAAAGCTGTATTAACTGATTTCCTTATGATGAACTGTATGCACTCTGTTCTATTTCATCAAGGGCTTCATCGCCAGCAGCCTCCATCATCCATCCAATTGGTGAGGGACATCATCAGAAGAAATGTCCCGCAGACACTCAAGAACGCAGCTCTGAAGAAACTAAGAAGCAGATGGAAGACACCATCTTACAGACTCAACGCATGGACATAGACAATGAGCAATCTGAGAGTCCTGTCCATCAGAAGCAACAGAGCCTTTTGAGAAGAGCCGTCAAAATTCTACTCATCTTGTTCATTGTTTTGGGAATAATTGTTATTTTCATGATTGCCAGCCAGTATGTTTATCTGGAGTGGGAAAGAATCGTAAGGTCACTGAGTTTTAACAAATGCATGAATAGCTTTGTAAAACTACGCTTTGCTGGAATGTACAATCCACCCATATGAACATATGAATCCATATTGCCTTCAGCACTCAATAAAGCGTATCAGAGAAGCGTCCTCTTGTGGTTTGTTTTTTCTATGTATTGTTTTTATAAATCTCTGTATTTGCATGTGTTAAAATGTCAATAAACATGGATCAATAACAATGCAGGAAACTCTTGTAAGGGGAGATTTGAGTAAGTGCAAAGGTCATTGCAATTATCAATAATACACATTCATCTCTGGAGCTCTAGTTAAAGGCATAATTATGAGAAACTGAAAAAAGTGAGCACTTTTTTTATGAAAAGGTACGGTTTGTTCGTGTTACAAGGAGTAGCCTGTGACACAAAGATGTGTTTGTGTATATTTAATATGATATTAAATATAGCATGAAATAAAATAATACAAATATTTTTACCTTTTTAAAATAAGGATTAATAAGTATAAACTGTTATGTGCTTTTAATATATATATATATATATATTATATATATATATATATATATATATATATATATATATATATACATATATACATATATATATGAATCAAGTGCATGAATATTGAAGATTTTTCCTTTTTATTTCTCACACCTTCACTAAGAAATAACTTACTTTTTTCATTGAAAATGACTCAAATGTACTCATTTACTGAATAACAATAACATTATTATTTAATCTTTCAGAAGCATGCATGCATGTGGTACATTTCTAGAACATTTTAAGCAAACTAATATTTCTGTTACTGTAAAATGTGTGCGCTTATGTTGAGCTGGGAATGCCAAACTGGAAAATCCATAATACCATAATCCATCATCCATCTTTGAACTGGATGGGGCATTTAGATGACTATACAATAATCAATAAGGCGATAATAAGTTGATCCATGGACATAAACAGACTCGATCGTTGCTAATTTGCTCTGGTGTCATTGACGAAGAGCCTGACGATGTCACCTTTTGACGTAAATACGTCAGAGGTGAGACATTCCGTTTCAATAAAAGGCTCCGGATCCCAGGAGCATCAGAGGACCAGGAGTAAAGAAGCAGCAGGAGTATTAGTGCTTTACTCTCCAAAGACCCAACTGATACTCAGAGTAAGTTCCCATTTCTCATTCTCTTTATGTATGGTCTGTATGTTTCATAATGCTTCACTGATGTATTATTATTATTATTTTTTTTTTCAGATGCACAGGTGTGTCGGTGGAGTTTGTGTGTCTCTTATTGTGTGCGCGTTTCTTACGGAAACACTCGGAATGGTGATTGCGGTAAGATTCAAAATGATTCATTTCATTATTTAATACTGTAGGCTGTGTTGTAATGCAAATTAAATTACGGGAAAGTCGAAACAGTTTTAATTTAAAAATATAGGAACTGTTCTGTGTAACAACACTCCCTTGAAACATCTTGTTATAGGGCAGACCGGGGCAAGTTGTCACAATCTTAACCCGAGTAAATTGTTCTCACAATCTCACGGTGGCTTTTTTAAAAGACAATTTCTGTTTAAACACAACTTAAAGTCTTTGCTATAAGTATTTAAACATTACTGGGTAAGAAATAAAGAATGCACGTTACTTTTGTCCCAATTAACTGGACATGTTGTCGGGCTTTATGGGGTAAGTTGTCACAAATAGAATATTATAGGGTTCTCGGCAAAATAGCATAAATGTAAAAGATAACGTAAAATGTCAATAGCAATAGTAATGTAAAAACAAATATTGTTATTTAATAAACCGTCAAATTCACTTTTTTGTTAGTTAAAGTAGATAGTAACATTATAATGAAATATAGTTATCAGTTGTAAAATATAAAGGCACCAGTGTTATGTCTTATTATGAAATATTTTTTTTAGTGTGTTTTTATAGACAAAGGTTGTTGCTTTTTTTATGTGTATTTTTATGTGTGTTTTTTTTTTTACAGTGTGTAACTTGTATAACTTGAACTTTCTATATTTATATATATTACATATTCTATAAAACAGGCAAAAGAGAAGAGAGGATGGACCCTCAACAGTGCTGGGTATCTCCTCGGTCCTCGTGAGTTCCCCATTACATCTTTTGTAGACTTTTTTTCTATCTTCTCTAATAATACCACTCTTTATCTTTCCCCATAGCTGTTTATTATAAAAACAGTTGCGTATGATTTATGTAACTGTTTTGACGTATACAACTGTTCTTCATTTGTTTTGCTTTACTTTTGCATTGAGCTCACTTTAAACCTTGGACTCTTTAGTTTGTCCGTACTATCTGTGCAGGCCTGTTCGCTGTCTTTGATGAAATGTGTTGGGGTGCACTGATGTTGAGCTCACCTGTGTAGGTCAGTTACATAAGCTCCCTGTGTTTCAGGTCGTATTGATCACCTTATACAGATTAAGGATTCTCCCAGTGCAAGGGGGAGAGAGGATCTGCTTGGTCAATGTAAGATAGCACCTGCAGGTTATTGAAGTCAGAGGAGGAATTGCTCTGTGGCGTTCCGCTCTTTGTGCTGTTTTCCAAGCTTCCATTCAGCATGAATCAAAGAAAGATCTTTTCACCTAAACCGGAAAGATCAATCGAGCTTTAAAAGCATGAGGGAATAATTTAAGTACATATTCTGTGTGCAAAAGCATGAAGTATTCTTCTTCATGGACTTTCTAAATATTGCCATATTACTTCAGTTAAATGTATTAAATCATAGCAGCAGGTTTCTTTCTGAATATATAAGCAATATTCTGCTGTTTTCCTTAATTGCATTAAATAGTCTGTTAAAGGTAATTTAACTCTTTTTACATCCTTTATCTTTCGTTCTACGCTCTGTCTCTGCTTTTACCACTTGCTGTGGTTTTTGCAGTTAAACTGCTCTTTTTACTTTGGGTGCCCTTGTGGAAAAGGAGTACACTTAGAATACTTTTAAATGAGTAGTTATGGAAATAACATACATTAAAAGAATATACTAAAGTGCAAACTGAATGTAATGTTTTCGGACATTTTTGCAATTAAATGGAATTTATTATAGTTATAGTTTAAATTTATATTAAATGCAGTTAGTTCAACTTGAGAGTGCTTTTTTGACCCACTTAAGTACATATTTATAAGTAATTTCATAATTCTATTGTCTGTTGAAATATTGTGTACTGCTGAATATACTGAGAAGCATTTATGGTACATTAAAATATAGCCTACTTTAATGTAATTTCTATTGAAACTTTAATGTCATGTATTTAAATATATTTGAAAGTTTATATATATATTACTTAAAGGTACAACTTTTAATTTGGCATTATTATTAAAAGGGTGCTTAAGTGCGTTAAGAAACAGGCATGAAAGTGGACTTTAATTGAGGTAATATTATATTATCTGCAAGTACAAATTTAAAAAATATACTTCTTAGTTTTGAAGTACACTACAAGTGTACATTCAATACAATTAAGTGCACTTCTTTTTTTCACAAGTGTGTGAGCTTGTGCTTCGCATTGCGACAAAAAAGCAATTCCATGACTCAATTCCTGCAGGTTGCTCTACTCAATCTGTCCCAAAAAACAGAAACAAAACAAAAAAAGATATTCCTAAAATAATGACTTGTCACATTAGGAACATATGTGTGCCACAGGCAGGTCTATGAATATCAGCCGGGGCGTCAGGGTCTGACGGCGTGGTGCTCAGCGGGCTGTTCAAATGATCAATGTGATTATGTGTGGTTTTGCTTTGTGATCAGATGCCATAGACAGCCACAGGAGCCTTAGCGACAAGCACGGACTGTCAGGGAAGAGAGAAATGCCCATAGACGAAGATTTCAAGACAGGTAAGAAACATGCACTGTCTGCAGGGACTCATCAGTGTGAAAACCCAAAATGGATTTGTTTTAATTAAGATCATGATTCTATATGGTTTATTAGACTTTATAAAGGCTGGTACGTGGATTATACTATCCATTAATTGTTAATGTACTTTCACAGATGTTGTGGCAAGACTTCATCAGTAAAATAATAAATGATAATAACTCTATCTAATCTTGTATCAACTGTCTCTGCTTTTTAGCAGCTCTGAGGATATCAGATGAGGATGTTATCCATACTATCATAGACTTTCTTTCTTATCTCAAATTAAAAGGTAAGTGCAGTTGTTATTTATTTTTTAGATTTATGAAACTAAAATAAAGTCAAATACATCAACTTCAAATTGCTGGAAGTATAGAATGTTTTTAATGAATACTTTTGTTCAACAGGGATGCGTTGAATCAATCAAAAGGGGCCTATATATATATATATATATATATATATATATATATATATATATATATATATATATATATATATATATATATATATATAAAATGTCACAATATTATTATTTTAATTTTTTTACTTTAAAACTCACTTAAACATGAAGAAGGAAACACCTAAGAAGTTTTCAGTTTTTGTTAAAGTTTTCATCCCATCAAAATATTAATAAACAGACACATAAAGGAAAAGTAATGTATATACCATGCAATTCTGAATAACCATCTCTGTAAGTTTTAGGTGAATAAGACCCAAAAAACTACTGTTCACCTAACGTAATTTGACTGCAAGAAAAATAATTATTCTAATTTTCACATTTTTACTTACTTCACCCTGCAGAATTTGGAGCTCTCGACAGTCTGCCTTCCTCTCTCACATCAGAGGAAATAAGTCAACCCTAATTTTGACCGAATCCAGCTTTGACACACCGTGACCTCCACTGTGCCCGGCTGAAATCGCTCTCAGAGGCTGTATTAACATTCAAAGTCTTCACCATGCTGTTCTCCACACGCTAAACTGTCAATAATACTACGTAACTTTAATCTGTCAGAATCACTTGACGGCTGATGTGGAGATGGATTCAAAAAATAAAACTCATAAATGGCATTCGACTCACCTTATTGTCTGTCTTATTATCTTTTATTTTATATTCATAGAAAAGGCAATAACCATGACAGACTGTTACTTTTTTATTTGCAAAGTATAAACACACCCATGTAACCTTTCATAACAATTCAATTTTCCTAAGACCTAAGGGTACTTCTCTATTTTACTTCTTGATTTGTGCATACAGGTGGAAACATGAATAATTAATACCGCAGGCTGTTCTTCTGGTCTTAGCTTCTCAGCGGTCATCTGGCACTCGGACAATGTGACACACAATATGGAGATAAGCTTTTCCCGGTGTAGTCCACATATCCACCATGATGTTTCTCCGTTTATCCAGAAATGACAGAGAACACTGATGACATGCTCTCGTCTGGGCTCAAAGGAGCCTATAAAATGCAAGAAAATGGGTTAAAACGAAGTCATTTTCAAGACAATTGAATAAACACATTCAGACTCACCGTTGGTCTGGCACAAACCAACCAGGGTGAAGGGCGACACACAAGATCTCATCAGTTTCCAGATCGGTAGCCAAACACCTCAAGGCACTCTTGAATATGTCAAAAATCAATGTTGAGTATGTATATACTGAAAATGTATTAGATCGTTACATTATAGTTGCCTGTGGATGGTAATAAATCCAGTTATATTGCCTAAAGAAAGGAGTCATGTGTTACTCTCCTAGGTTTTCATCATGGCACCTCGAGTGACTGTGTCCAGTTCAGTCGTCATGTTAATCGCTGCATTATTAATTAAGCAGTTCAACCCATCAGCACCCACAATGGACTGCACTGCCTGCTCCTGCATCCACACTGCTGTCACAGGTGACATCTGAAATAATAAAGACTGATTTGTGAATCCATTTGATTTGGTTCATTAAAAACATTTGCTTCAAAATCAATCATCTCAATGGCTTATTTATCTACACAAAAGAAAGAAATACCAAGGAAATGTTTTACAGATAGGCATAACTAGAAAACTGTTTATTCACTCTAAAACTTTCTATTACTTCTTCAGGACCAGTGTTAGGATTAACTAAAACTATTAAAAGTCATTGAAATAAACTACATGGAAAGTAACTTAAATAAGTTAAGATTTAAACTTTAACTTAATTTTTTTTTTAAATGACATCACAACATGACAAAAAACTAAAATGCACATAACCAAATTACTAAAACTGAAAACATAAAAATGCTAATTTAAAACATTAATATATATACTATAATAATAATTTAAAATGATTTCCAGAAATGTTTGAATCTTATAGATAACAATTACATAAATATAATTTGTTCTTTATATATATATATTATATAGACTTTGACAGGGAATATATAGAGTTTAATGTGGAAATTAAACAGTACATTTGTCACTGTCAATAAGAATCACATTTATTTGTCCTTTCCCTCCACCTACTGGACATATATAAAAATTGCACTTTACTAATATTTAATTTGATTTATTTATGCATTATTGCGGAGGTTTAAAATACAACATTGTATTAAATAATAATACATTTTAATACATAGATTGGTTGCGATTTATTTATAAAAAAAAAATATTTTATATTATTTTAATTAATTTATATTATTTTTATTTACTGTAAAAAATTTTTTTTATAAATAAATCAGTAAAAAGTACATATAAAATATTTAAATATTTAAACAAATAAAGAAGGCGGTAAACTAAAAACAAACAAAATTCTATACACATATCGTCTTGATGATGATGCAGAAGTGGAAAATTCTATAACGTTAATTTACTGTCCATCAGGAGGCGGGGTTAGTTTGATAAGCGTCCAACCTTCAAACATTAACCAGATTTAACGCATTAGAAATGTGAGGGGGAAGCTAACGCTGCTAAATTCTCTGGCAGAAGTAAAACATACAACGTTAAAACACCTAAATATATTATTTACAAAGCGGATTTACAAAATAAAACCACAGTCCCTTTAAGGCATAAGGGTGTTCTATTTGACAGAACATAATTACGTGATATAGAGACGCACGCGACCTCTAGCGGTTTTTGTGCGTGAGCTCAAATCATGGCTCAAATAAATCCTTCGTCTTCTTCTTCTTCTTCTTCTTGTTCAATGGCCGTTCACTCTTTAGGAGTATTACCGCCACCTACTGTATATTGTATACTGTATGCGCACATGGGTGACGACTATCAGGGAAAAAAATAATAAAAAATTGTAATGCCCCACCCACCCCAGAGGATCAGAGCCCAAACAGCTCAAATCCTATTATTTTCGCACTTTTATTATTATTATTATTTTTTTTTTTTTACAGTATCTGTAATGTCGAAAAACATATCCAAACCTCTTATACAGTCTCAGATAAGTTAATTTTGTTATTTTAAACGGTAAAAAAAATAAAATAAAAAAAATAAACAACATAAAAAAACATTATGCGCTTAGTTATCTGGTAAGTGTCTCATAACGTCAGCAGATTTGATATTTTATTAATATCTTGAGGTGGACGAATGATTAGCTAAATCACTAGCATAACCAGATCACCTCAAAGTAAATAAACGAAACATCTTATTTAAATATTTAGTTATATATGTATATTTTAAATTAGATACATTTTATAGCTTTTTCACTCACTTTTACACAAAATAAATATATTAACAATGGAACAGTTTACTGAAGAGTATTAACTAGAAAAATGTATATTCACTGTACAACTTTCCATTATTAGTCAGGACCAGTGTTGTTGATTTTTCTAAACACACACACACACACACACACACACACACACACACACACACACACACACACACACACACACACACACACACACACACACACACACACACACACACACACACACACACACACACACACATCATAACTGTCATTATTCTTTCGAAAAAGAAACAAAAAATGGTAAAAAAAAAAGATCAGTCATGGTTCAAACATCTAGTAGTATAACAAATATTTGCCATTTTATGTGGTTTTCAATATATATATATATTATTATTTATTTATAGGCCTATAATTACATAATGAGTAAATCTTATGAATTGTTTGCCATACATAGCCTCCTCAAAAAAATGCTTAAAAACAATTTTAACACTATTGAGATTAACATATGCATTATGCAAAATGATCAGAAAAAAAAGAAGAGATTACATATTTGTGAGTGGATTAGCAGTTAATTTGAATGCAAAATTAGAGTATATCCATTCAGAGGTGTTTTCAATCAATGGGATGCCACTCAGGTGTCAGTGAGTGTCCTGTTTTATTTAAAGAACAGAGATCTATCAAAGTCCGATCTTTGTATAAGTGTATCATGGCACAAACAAATTTCAGATTTTCTGAGGACCTCAAAAAAAAGAGTTGTTGCTCATCAGGCTAGAAAAGGAATCCACGAATCCTGAGTCAAGACTGACTGAGTACAAATGGAGGAAATTCAAGATCATTGTAATAGTCAATGAGGGTACAAAGCACACAAATTGTTCTACCAATGAATGGTTAAAGAAGAACAAAGGTAATGTTTTGGAGTGGCCAAAACTCAGCCTGTAGAACAGGGAGAGGAGGGACAGACCAAAGGCATAGATCGTACCGAGTGTCATTACTGTAAAACCTCATAGCTCTCATGTTCATTCTTGACAACTGACTGGTAATTTTTGTAAAACAGTTTAAATTATGGCATAAATATTCTTTGTGTTATTAGTGTGAAGTGGGAAAAAGCGGCTGTGCAACTGCACAAAATCTCAGTCACAGTTGCATTACCCAACAACTTTATCAGTGTTGGTCACGATGACTGATGCTTCTGTACAAAAATAACTGCTTTGTCCTGACCATGTAAAATCAGCTCTTAGCAAACAATTTCTTTGGCAGTTATTGTGAATGTTATGCGAATGGAGATGTCTGCAACAACTGCAAATGCTTAAACTGCAGCGATAATACTGAACATAACTTGGAGAGATCCCCGGCTATAAAGGTCAACCACGTGACAGAAACCTCTTAAAATAAACCAACTTAAATGGTCTCTTTGAGTAGATGCCACTGATAACGCTATTATATTCCACACTTTTATTGCTCTTTAGGCCTGTCTGGACAGGAATCCAGGGGATTTTCGGTTGGCAGTAGAAAACAAGGGAATGTGAAGGGATGTCACACAAAATGAGTAATGATGCTGAAAATTCAGCTTTACTTTCACAGAAATAAACTACATTTTAAAATACATTAAAACAGAAATTGTAATAATATTTTGTAATATTACTGTTTTTACTGTATTTATGTATATATATATATATGCATATAACTTAGAATAAAAATATAGTAATATATATGCACCTCACTTCCGATATATTGTAAACGCCTCGCTTCCGCTATATTGTGTGACAATGTGGTCTTTTAGTAGGCGTTTCCCTCCCACCTCCACTTCCTCTGCACTGGCTGTGACACCGCAAGCACATGTGCAATTAGAGTCACTCACAGCAATAAGTGGAACTGTCAGCGATGTCATATTGATTATATTTTAAGAGTAAAAATAAAGGCCCAAGACTTTCAAGGTTGATCCTTAGTAGATCTATGTGAATCTAGAGGCCTTCAGTGTTACTTTCAAGATTGATTAGACATGGATTTCCGTGAACTGTAAGCCCACATTTATAGCATCACTGTAAACTAGCCCGACGAGATTGAGGTTACAGGCTACTGCTTGTGTCGTGCTTTGTTGGTTGTTTTTCAGATGGTAGTAAATGAGAGCTGTAGGGTTTTGTTATTCCTTTGGTCACTGAGGGTGTCTCTGTTGATAGGAGTCCTCTGGAGTGCATCACGCCCGATGTAGTGGAAGCCGCATGCGGCTGTGTCCTCGTCCAGGCTGAAGAGGCTGAGAAGGAAGGGTACACTTCGGCTCACGCTGAGAGAATGATTTTGGAGGAGTTTGGCCAGTGCCTGACGCAGACTGTCCGATCAATATTCAAATCCACCAGCGTGCAATTAAAGAGTAGCTGGGGAACAAACGCTCAGTGTTGCAATTGATCCAGATGTTCTTTGGTTACCAACAAGTGTTTGTTTTTAATTTACTTTAACATTAAGAGATGCTTTAAAAATTCACATCCACATGACTTTAATAGCACATTTTATTTATAGTTATTTATTTTTACTATTATTTATTTACTGATTGTTTGTTTGTTCATTCCCACCACTTCACATCTGCAGGATTTTAATTGAACATTTATTTATTTAAATATAAATGGATCTTTTTTTTAATCATTCCATTTCTTAGATTTTTATCTTAACACCTACCAAATTCTACTTATTTAATAAAAGGATTAATTTTACATCACCTTTTATGCAAGCAACTCGGTTCAAGCCATTTTGGTTTCAAGGTTGAGACACTTTTATGAAAAACATGAGATGTAGAATTTTAGAGAGACAGCTGTGGGGTAAACCTCACCCTATTGATTTTCATTATGGGAGATGCTCTTGACGTCAGGCTTTTGTGCAGGTTAATGTAGAAAGCGCTCCCATTATAGGACAAGGTGCAAAGCAAGTGATGTCTCTCGCAGGGGGTTGTATCGAACCTTGGGTCCTGTTGTTAAAGAAGGACATAAATAGAGCAGTAGAGAACTGGACCGTTCAGATCTGTTTAGCTCTTCTGATCAAAAACGATTCTTGATCCGACAAAAATGGTAAATATGCATATACGTATTTTTATGTGCATACATTAGCATAGAACACCAAATGATTTTTCATGTTTTCTCTTCATAGATATCAAGAATGTGGATTTTATGGACGTGCACAGTGATAATTTTACTGATGAGGGAGTGTCATTGCATTCAGAAGGTACTTTTTTTTTTAAATATGTAATTCCTTTAATTGTTTATTACAATTATGTTTTGCTGTTTCTTTTACTCATTTACTGTTCATGTCTTTTAATAGAACACAGTATCCAAGAACTGGGGACCACAGTCAATGCTTTACTTAAAAGGAAAACGTGAGTGTTGTTTGGTCTCCCTAATACTCTTCAAGTAATCAAATCGATTGCCTGATAATGCTGATCCTGAGTGTTTGTTTTAGCTAATATTCTGTTTGAAACAGTGATATGAATACAAGTGCCCAGATTTTGATTTCTTGCAGTATTCGTATTGAATTTCCCTGTCCCCCCAGATGGAAGACGATTTGTTCCTGACATTGATGACATTATTCCAAGTTCAGGGTTGAAAAGCTGGTACGCAGTTCTCAAAGGTGTGGATCAATAATTAGTTAACGTGTGAAATGGTTGCAGATACAACAGGTAAAGTAAGTTCTTGAGTTACTTTACCTTTCATAATCCTGACTGGTGTGTTTTCTTTAAGGGTTTCAGAAACTGAAGTCGCCGAATGCAAGAAAACAATCAGGATTGTTCAAAACGCAGAACTTTGTTATTCGTTAACTGAAGTGGAAAGTTTACACAGCTAACAAGGAACATTCTCAGAAGGTTCTTGCAAAGTTCTCTCAAAGTTATGAACAAACATTCTTCCAGTTGCATTAATAGGACATCTGTTCAAAGTCATCTGGTCTTTAGTAATGTTATCAAAACATTTGCATATAAAAACATTGTTGTTTATACATTGTTCATGAAACAATTTTCTGAAATATTTGAGTTGGACGTTAGTCTATTTTTTTTTTTAAACATTACTACCAACTATATACTTGTTGCAGAACATTCAAAAATAACATTCCCATAATGTATGCAAGCAAAATTATAATATAAGCATGTACATATAGAGCATTATTTTAATGTCAAGAAAAAATTATTTTAAAGAACTAGACATTTTGAGAACATTTATAAATAATGTTTTCATAACTTAATGGGAATGTTAGCAACACTTAGAATGTATTTTTGTTAGCTGGGTCTGTACAGTGTGCCATATTTTGTAATGTTTAAGATTCAGAATAAATCTATTTATGTCAAATATGTGGGGAAAAAAGAACTGTTTTTTTTTTTTTTTTTTTAAAGTTGTATTGTTCTGACCTTAAACTGTTTAGCTTTATAATCGTTAGGAATTCACAATTAAGATGGAATATCCCAATGTTTTAAAAGTGCTGTCAGTCATATTTTATAAATAAAAGTACTTTGGTTTGATGTGTTAACAGATAACATTCACAGTGACGCTGAATTATAGCCTAAGTTGTCATATATGTTTTTTTTATGCATCCACATGACAAACAGAGGTCAATGTATGTACTGTACATAAATGTAAATACATGCCAGGCAACTGAGGTACTTCAGATGACCTTAAATGCCTCCGACTCACAGCCAAAGTCCAACAGCTGCAAAAAGAGAGATCAGGTCATGTGAGCCAGACGTGTTGTCTGATTAGAGAGCAATGGCTCCTTTCACTGCCCTCATGTGCTTCAGTGTGCTCAATGAAAACACTGGGAGATATTCTCTTACAATACGAGTCTGTTTAACAGTCCAAATTAATTTATAAGCTCTGCAAAGTTAATATTTCTCTCTTTGTCACCTTGCTTTCAACCAGTTTTTCTTTCTCAGGGTCGCATAACTTGGCAGCAAGCCATTCTGAATATGTTTGTGCTGTAATTTGAGGAAGTATTTGTATGAAAAGACTGTAATGCTCTGGTACAGCTCAAGCACTTTAACATGATCAAATATTTCTTGATAGTTTACACAGTGGCATGAAAATTAACTTACAGGGTGCAAATAAACGGTTCTGATCACAAACTAATGCATGAAAACATAACAAAATTAATAAAATCCATTAGTCATATTTGTAAGTAAAGTAATAAGTGATTAGTTATAACAAAAGTTTGGCGATTTTTTAAAATCTTATGTTCACCAAGGCTACATTTAAATATAGTAATATTGTGAAATAGTATTGCAATTTAAAATGCCAATTTGATGCTAAAAAAAACATTCCCTATTATTATCAATGGAGAAAACAGTTAAGCTTCTATTATTATTTTTTTAGGATTCTTTGATGAATAGAAAGAATTTTCTTCTTGCTTAATAAAAGCATTAACTTCTTTCAAAACCTGTTTATGATGGCGACATTGCTTATATATCAATAGCTCCATCTTCTGGTGCATTACTGGAGAGGCAGAAAGAGCTCAACTAGTGCTTGTGGTTTACCAAGGTTAACAGTTCCTTGTTGAAGTTCAAGTTCAACTACATATTTCAAGTCTGCGTACATTTTGAAATACAGGCTTGAAAAGCATCCATTTAACACTTAAACACTAAAATATGAGAAAATAACGTAAACAAAATGTGATAATTTCAAAGAAAAAATGTTGAAAATAGAGGTAAACAAGAGGCACTCGAAAAATAATAGAAAAAAATATGAACAGACTGCATTTTGTGCCTTCTGATTTTTGTGCTTCAGCGCTTCCGTTTACAATTTATAAAAACATCAGGCACAAAAACTTTCTCCATCTTGCTGCGTCTTCACGCAAACTGAGTCGTACAGCCAATTAAACAAAGCGAGCTTATCACACGCGCAGCGGATTGGCAAACACGTACATTTCTTTTTATTTTTTCCTCTCCCTGTCCCTGGCCTTAAACAGGACTTGGCAGGTGGACAAGAGATTGCTGCTCGCTCTTTCCCTGTAGGGCGCATTTCTAGACCACTCGAGCCGCGCGCGACTGGACCATTTACTTCAGCGTTTGGATATATCCAAGAACAGGACGATGTCAGGCATGAATCGCACGTTCAACCTGCTGAGGAGTGTGATGAGACACCAAATCACACCTAAAGCTAATATTGCATCCAAACCAGCCAAGCATGTGCTGTCCGTTGGGGTGAGTATGAGTTGACTTTCACGCGACTACAACAACTTGCGCACTTTAAACAGACTGACGGAGCGCGCAACAGTGTGAGGGCCTGTAGAAAAACATTTAATACCTGAATAGGCGAAGCCATAAAAGTACGACGTGAATACCTGTATATAAATAAATTAATATCTGACCTGGTATAATTAAAATGAGACGGGACAAATTGGATAACGCCATTGGTCGTATTTGCGCGCTCACGTACAGTGTGGAAATGGCGCGCGGGTCTGTCATATCAACATTTTCGAAGCCGTTAAATTAAGAAAATTTTAATTTTAGAGCCTTTAATTAATGGGTTTTGAAAAGCTTCGTGGCCTTATACGTTTCTGGAAAACAGCCAATTTTATGACCTTCTCAGAAAAATAAAGTCGTCCTTTTGGGAAGTCCCGTTTAGGATGGTCGCTGTTTCATTCGATGGCCATCCAGCTAAAAGGTTTTAAACACTTGTTTATTGCTGGTCTATGCTGGTTTACTGGCCTGGACCAGCAAAAAACCAGCTTAGACCAGCTACTATGTGCCAAAACACAAATACCTCAGATATATTTTATTTTCCGTCTTGGGTAACAGTTGTGCGCTGCTACATTTTGCCCAAATAAAAATCGCTTAATAGTCTCTAAGGGAAAAGGCACCAGAAATATAGCCAGCTTGAGTTTAAAGCATGGGAAAATTGCTTTGCTATTTTTAAAAAAAAAAAAAATAAATAAAAAAGGGAAAAAGTCCAGAATAATGTAGTTCTGCATCTGATGACCCTCTCTGCGTTCTCAATGCAGGAGCAAACCTTTGTAATGTTCACCATGTTCGCGATCATCCTGGGCCCCTCTGGATGGATCCTGGCAAATTTGGAGGAGTACAAGAAACGTCCTGGCGCAGCTAAATAAGAACCGTCTGCTTCTGAGCATTCATCCTTACGAAGACTATTTCACCTTGTTAAGAATGTTTTAATAAATAAATGTCCTTGAACACCTCAGCTGGTGGCACTGGTCTGTGTCGAATAAAATACTTTCGAATTTTAAGTTGCATTCTGCATACAACATGTGCTCTACAGTTGCTGTTAAATGATTACAAGTCAACATAAGTGAACTTAAAACTGAAACTAAGATTTGCTAAATTAAGGTGTTAAACTATTGCAATAAGCATACGAATTGCAAGCACTTGTTATGGTGTCCATTTCCAATAAGCAGGAAATAACTTTTCTGTAGATTAACCATTTAAATTCTGAGGATTTTTTAAATCTACTACAGACATACAAACAAACAACGTATGATTGATGGGTAAACCAGTTATATGCATGCTATATGTTATACTTAACAAATCTGGAAAGAAATCCTGCAATCGATCCACAGACTGTGATGACACATTTCCAGTTATTAGCATCGTAAATCCAGTTTTTTAAAAACCAGTTTTTTAAAAAATATTTTTATTGTTTTTTAAAAAATATTTTAATTAATTTAATTTATGAGAAATTTAAGTGCATTTATAACATTTTGTGTTATGTAACCTTAAATTACAGAAAGTTTTTTGTTAAATTTCTTAGTGCTGTTGTTTGTAAAAGTGTTTCTAACTTCCGTCCAACGTAATCAATACTTTTTTCTTGTTTTGTAGTCATATAAACACTATCATGGATTTTTTTTCGGGGTTTCACTTTAACAGTGCTGTTCTCAACAGTCAATACAGATCTATAATGAACATAACTATAGATGACAAATGAGTGTGATTGTGGTTCAGATGAGTTGAGAAAAAAAAAAAACACCTTTCACCAATCAGAATCAAAATGATAAAGGGAAAGTTCACCCAAAAAGTAAGATCTGTCATCATTTACTCACCCTCATGTTGTCCCAAACCTGTGTGATTTTCTTCTGTGGAACACAAAAGAAGATATTTTAAGGAACATTTTTAGCCCACGCCATATACTTATTTTGAGGAGGAGAACTATCCCTTTACATTTTGTATTGCATATAAAAACCAAAAGAATGATTGTGAAAACAAGTTGTTTTAATGACATAATGAAGATACACGTATCACATAAAGAACCAAGACTCAGGGAGAATGCAATGCAAGGTAACATTTGGATGGGACAGACAGTGTGAAGGACACTTCTAAGTGAGGATGTCCTGAGCCTGGTGTTCCACCAACATGGCCATGTTCTTAACACCCCCACACCAGAAGTCCAGACGATCCTTCATGCCCTTAATCTGTGGAGATGGGAAAAACACTTTGTGTTGGTCGTAGAAAAAGCATGTGTGTATATAATGTCTCATTGAGTTGGACGTACCTGCTGCACATCCAGTACTCTGGGCTGAACCCAAGTCATGTGAACTTTCTGTTCCACCTCGTCGATGCTTCCCTTGATCAGTCCAACAGACAGAGCTTTCATCACCAACAGCTCCACCTAAGGGAAAGGATAAGGATAAAACCATCTCACAGACACAGATTAAGTCTGGTAATTAAAAACACTTCTATGGTGACTGAAAACACCTCATTATTACTAGCTTTAACCTGAGTCTGGCAATGTGTCTGTCTGAAGAGATCTTAGCCAGTAACATAAAATAATAATAATAATAATAATAACTTAATGTTGTCTTTCCATAATGCTGTATCTATTAATATATTAATAAATTAATATTGTTTTTATTTTAATTTTGTTAATAACTTAATGTTGTCTTTCCATAATGCTGTATCTATTAATATATTAATAAATTAATATTGTTATATATTAAATGTTTAAAAAAAGAAATTATATATATATATTTTTTAGAGAGAGATATGTGCAATTTCCAGGAACGTCAGCTGTCTGTGATTGGTTTGCCGTGTGAAAGTCATCTATGAAGACAATCATTAACTGTTTTAGCTTTACTCAATAATGACTCTTCCTGTGCAACATAATTAGCAAATAATGACGTAACTTAACAAAATTACAATATATAGATTTTAAGTCAATTACCAGCTTATTACATTTTTAATAAATAGCATTTATACCTCCATGACACAGAGTAACTGGATCTTCTGCATGAGTTTTGCTTCATGAGCTGCAAGATCAGGCTTTGAGGAGAGAAAAAATAATTAATGCAGGTTCACAGCAGCAATATTGATGAATCTAAAAAACACTTGGTGATGTTACGTTTAATAATAATAATTAATCTGCTCACCTGTTGACCCCAAGCTGTCTTCAGGGCTTGGAATTTCTCCACGTTGCCTGCATTAAATGCATAGAGTGTATCTATGAGCCACTGTTTATCTGTGTTCCTCAGTGACTCAAGGACCGGGTGCATCAGCTGGAAACATCACAATAATGTTGTTTGTGCACACAAATCTATCAGGACAAGCAGTTGCCAATCAAGCAGACATATAGCACAAAAACATAACTTAAAATTTAAAATAACTACAAATGTAAAAAAAAAAATGATAGCAAATTCGAAACATTAACATATACAATTGCAGTAAATAAATAACACTGGTACAATGACAGGCACTTACCAGTTCTCCAAAGTTGTACACTCCCTCCCCGAGCAGACCTGCCAGGCCTAATGTGAAAGCTCTTTCTTGTTGCTCTGCTTCTGTTGTGAGATAAAGTGAGCATTAAACCGCTGCATCAACCTTTTTCATATTTTCACCTGAAATTATGCATGTATGATTTCTGTAGGGCCAACACTAGAGGGCGCTGTTTCCCCGGGTATCTTGTCAAATGTAAACATCATCCAGCACTCAGAATATCTACCAGGCAAGTCTTTTGCTTCCACACATCCCAAGTACCGCAAGGCATCCTTGTAGTACAAAGCGTGGTTCCCAACGATGCGGTAATATTTGCTCGACAGATCGTAAAATCGCCCGTGCACCGATGTCACACCCGGGAGATTGTTCAGCATCTCTTCCACTTCCTCTATTAACTTCTGCAAATATATTATACATAAGACTACATGAATAACAGTCTCAAATAAAAGTGGTGTGGTCCAATTAGCTAAATTTCAGCGACATTTTGCATTCCGACAAATTCCAGATCATGTAGAATCCTATTGAAATGAATGGATTTCATTCATAAAAAATTTGCTTTGCAATGGAAAATGTGACTGCAACTTAAGAACAGAAAAATATGCAAATAAATGACCTTTGTCGCTGGGAGGTCATTGATGTCGAGCTTGAGGCTGCCAATTGTCGTTTTGCAGAGGATGACGGCCTCTTCACTGACTTTGACCTGATTGAGTGAAATGACAAGCAATGATTTCAACACCGTCACTCACGTTGTAAATTCAAACACTAGAGAACAACTCGCTACCTTCTCCTTTGTTTTCTCAAGAAAAGTGATGGCTGTAATTGGCTCTGTTGAAAAACAAGAGATGGTATTAATATTACAACATAGAGTAGTATTTTTTAGTTTACTCTCTACATCTTTTGTGATGGGAATCACCGAACACTAATGGGAAACACAAAGCTGTACCTGGCATTTGTCTTGCAACATGAAGGATGATCTCTACTAAGGACAATGGGTTGATTCTGTCAATAAAAAAAAACAAGAATGTTTCCATTAAATTGCAATTAATAGTTTTCCAGAAGCACAAGAGAATCACAATAGACACATACTCACTTGCAGCTAACCAGATGCTAATTACGCATTTTAATGAATTTTAGAGTTGCTTTATTTCTGTATGAATGGTGGCAGCAAGTATTGGGAACAAAGTACATTTTGACTCAGTGTTGCCAGATCTTGCTTAAAAAACAAAACAAAAAAACAGCAAATAAAACAAGACCACTTTAATACAAGCCAGACAAACCAAAATATCGCACCCTGCACCTGCCATCTTTAATAACTCCATAACCTGGATTGCTTTATGAGCTAATATCAAAGACGCTTATCATAAGTGGACATGACAACACTTTAGAAGTGCACTTCTTACAAACGAGTCTCTGGTCAAAATATTACTTCGGTCAAAAATTACCAGATGCCAAACATGCGAGATGCCAGAACGTTGCTATGATTACCATGGCGTCAATCTCGGCAACTTCAATGCTTCGAGTTCTGTTCCGTAC
>NC_056596.1:5888360-5950860 GCF_018340385.1 Cyprinus carpio | reverse complement strand
GACAAATTCAGCTCTTTTATTATCATCTCACAATAAATCTCTTTAAACATAATGTGATATAAATTATTTAACATTCCCTTCAGTCATTCACACATAACTACACGGGCCACCAACAACAATATACAGTAATTAATCTTTTTACCACAGAGAACAAAAGAAAAGTTGATCACCGGAGGATTTATATGCTCCTGTGTAAAACAAAAAAAATGCTGAACTGTCGTTCCTCATAAATGATCACATCTCATAAACTAGATATTTATTGTAACTTAAAAATCTCCCCGCTCAGCTCAACTCAGCTCATCCTAAAACCAAATGAATGAATAAATAAAAAAATATCAGGGCTCCGTCACTGTCATCACCCAGCATCATATTTGTTTTCTTCTCAGACCACGTTCTAAATGAAAAATTAAATCTGTGATGAATTCCATTAAATGAATCCTGTTATATTAATAAACTAGCACTGTGCAACCAAACCTTGTTTTCATTGTCATTGTACAGAAAATATTACCATTGTCACTGTACAGAAAAGACAGGCCGATACAATAAACCTCAAAAGAAATGAAATAACAATCACCAGGTGTTTTCCTTTGGAATAAAAACAAAGCATTTAAATCTTTGCGTGTCAAACGATTCAATTATTTTATATGATTCACAATAAGCTTCCGTTTTTGATTAGAGTTAAAGAAACAATCCTATCCTTCCTGTTAAAAGCCTCAAGACTCATTTCAGGAGAATTAGTTTGTGTCACTGTCGCTGTCAGAATTATTGGACTCTCCGAACTGTTGGCTGGCTAAATAATGAAGCTCTTGTGGCTCCAATGAAGTCATTTTACCATCAGCTCCGATTTTCATTGGCTGGATCAGCTGCTCCCTGAAAGAAAAGCATGTTAGTGGTTACTTACAGCTGATGTCATTCTAAACTGAAAGCACAATGACAGCACCGCTGCTTGTAAGCTTTGGGTTTCCTGAAGTCACTTTATTACCTGGAGAGTTTATCGAACATTTTGACCAGTTTCATGGCTTCGTATTCTTTCTGTTCTTCAGTCATTCCCTCCATAGGGTTAGGCTGCTCCTCCTCCACACGGCCGGTCACTGGATTGATGCTGTACAAGACAAAAAAAATACAAAATCAGATTTTTTTTTTTCTAACTTACAGGTGGCTTTTATGGTTTCTAACAATGCCGTACTGAGGTTTTGCCTCTCTGTACTCCTCGGTATCGCTGTCCTCATCTTCTGAGTAATGTCCAGGGTCTCGGCCGCCTCTCATCAGTCCCCGAGCGGCCAGCAGCCCTGCTGCGTTACCATAACCTGTGTACTTGATAAACCTGGAAACTGATAGACAGAAAAGAATCAATTATTTTATTACAAAAGATTGTTTCTTCAACTTTTGGCTAAATCTATATATACGTGTATATATATATATATATCTACTGTATATATGTTATTCCAAACTTGCTATTCATCAAATAATCCTGTTTTCAACATCAATAAATAATAAGAAATGCTTTTTGAACACCAAATAATCATATTAGAATTATTTCTGATGGCTCATTTGACACTTAAGACTGGAGTAACTGCTGCTGAAATTTCAGTTTTGCGTCACAGGAATAAATTATATTTTAAAATAAATTAAAAAGAAAAAAAAAAGTGCATTAAATTGTAAGAATATTTTACAATATTACTGTACTACTGATCAAATAAATACAGCTTTGGTGAGCATAAGATACTTATTTTTTATTTTTTAAGAATTAAATAAATCTAAGCAATCAAGTTATTATAACATAAGATGTTAATATGTAAGGGGGTTATTTTTGCAGTCCCTTCTAGAATACATGATTTATTCTTAAATTAAAATGGCATTAAATTCACATAAATTTGCATTTTCCAAACTACAGTAAAGAAATGTACTAGTGTTCCTAAAATAATTTTGCTCAAAAAAAAAAAAAAAAAAGTTTAAAATACCCTCTTTTTTTAATGTGTAATCTCAATATTCCATTGATTTTGTGTATTTTTAATGATAATGTAACCTACCACTCTCCTTGCACAGCACAAACAAGAACTCAGCCGCACAGTGCTTCACGTCCGTGTCTATGTGTGTCATTAGACGCACTAGCTTGTTCCGTAGAGCGTTCCCGACCTCAGGTCTGTTTTTGACATCTCGTAATGGTGGAAGCACCTGTGTAGACACGCAAACATACACTTTCATTACCCAAAAAGAAAACATCTCTCAAGTCCACAATCGAGTTTTCAACAAATCTCACCTTCATCCGTAAAAACTTCCTGGTCTCTCTGTGGATGCGAGCACTTTCCGTCAGTAGATTTAACGAGGGCAGCAGTGTTTCTTTCAGCTTGTTTCCCTGGAAACAATGTCAACAAGTTGAGCAGTTAAACTGTTGAACACTGGAGCTCCAGCTGTGTCCTGGTGCAGAAATCCCTCAAAGCGTTCCCTTCACACCCAGCACAAAAACAATAACAGCAAAGCCAGCACAAACAGGTGTAGAGCAGCTCCCAGAAAAGAAAGAACCAAAATAACTTCATCGCAGACGTTTCTCCTCAAGCTAACACAGCAAAATTCAAGTCCAATTATATTTGCATTCACAATAAATTGTTTCAAAGCAGCTTTGAAACAATTTCATGTCATGTTTTTTAGATGTACTTATAAAAGTTGTATAATCTGTAAATTAATTCTAAATGAATGTAAAGTAATTTTTATTTTTAACTTTTAACTTTTTTTTTAATGGATAAAAAATTAATGAATATGTAAATAACAACTCACAAAATGTGTATTTCTATATATAAATTGTATATTTACAAAGACAAACAAAAATGATGTTTAGTGTGATTGTAAAGTGTGATTTCGGACCAATGAGATTTCACTGTGGGCGGGGCCACCCACCACTGGAAGAAATGTGAACGTTCCAAGCAGCAACCTTTCAGTCTCTTTCTTGAAATCAACACGGAAGTGACTTAAACCGCAATTCATCGACTGGCCACTAAAGACTGGCTCCAAAAGGGAGTCTATCCCATAGATGCCCCATGTTAAAGTGTCCAGGTGGGCGTGGTTTCAGCAACCAGCTCCACCCACATCCTGCCTCTTTGCTCATTTTCGATTATCCAGGAGTGATGCATGGTGATGTGCTGCCAAGATGGCGACAGCTGGCTCTGCCCACTTTGGGCTTCAAAAATACTCTTCAGAAACCCATGGGTGATGTCACGGATACTGTGTCCATGTTTTTATACAGTCTATGGAACGTTTTACTGTGTTTTAACCTTTTTAAATGATGTTTTGAAATATTAACAGTACACTTTTGCACAACAGAAGTATTCCGTTGCTCACCCGGTCGAGTCTTTTCTCCAAAAACTCCACCAGCACCTTGACGGCGTCCATGTTGACACCCATGTACTCGATAGAGCCCTGCTGGACTTTAGGCATCAGCAAAACGTCAAGACATGGAAGCGGCAGGTTCCCCAGAAGGTTCACCGTGTGGCTGTAAAACAAATTCACATCAAATTTGCTTTCTTTTACAAATCAGCTAATTAACTGGGATTGAGATCCCTGTGGATTTGCTCTAATTTGTTACCAAACTCTACAAATCAGAGCAAGACACATGGTGGGAATCTGTGCCAGTGTCTCACTGTCTCCTAATTTTTTAAATAACTCTGCAAATCAGAGCAAGACACATGGTGGGAATCTGTGCCAGTGTCTCACTGTCTCAATGCATTATTGAGAAACTGTATCCTTGTTTTTTTTATCTTTTTTCTTATGTATATCTTTTTGTGTTTTTTTTTGTGTGTAGGCCTTTGCATCTCCTCCGTGCGCCCTACCCCCCCAACCATCTCCTCCGTGCGCTCCTCTCCCTCTGAGGTGCTCATGATGCAGTGTCTCAGTATGGCACCCAGGTGTCTGTAAGTGGCTGCTTCCTCCTGCAACACACACACACACACATAAACATGCAATTATACAAATTTGTGTCCTCATACACCACACAAACACGCTCACACACACTAATTAAATACTGTTATTTACACTGAGAGAACAGATCAAATTTCTGTGGGTGTGTAATGCTTATTCAGCAAAATGTGGGAATGAAACTGACACGCTTTTGTGGGATTCAGAGAAAATTAGAAAATGAAAAATAACTTAATATCTTATCACAATATTAAGAAGCAGGCAACAAAATTAAACACATTTAATCTACAGATAGGAATGCACAATCCCCAAATATCGGTATTGTTTTTTTTTCTTAATTTTTTGTAATTATATAATTTTATTATTTCTATTTTCTTTTTTAATTATTGCAACAGTCTCAATAGGCAGATGATGGCAATAATGTTTTTTAATGAACAAATCAGTATTTATTTATAAAATCGGCCATCATATTTGTTAGCACTGAACATGAATAACAAATGAAATATTGTAATCAAAAATAGAAACTGTGGTCTTTAATGATATATATATCCATTTCTTTCTTGTGACTTTGGGGATATAATATGGCCAAACAAGTTCTTCACAGGTTTCATGAGATACAATCATTAAAATTTAGGAAACAGCAGCACTGTCACTGTTTGCCCACAAAATATTGCCTGACACAATTGAATGTGGTGGCACAGACTCACCTCATCCACCTTACGGCGGTTGGAATCAAAGGTGACGTTAAAGAGGATCTTCAGGATCTCCATGACTCGCTCCGTCTCCTGCCTCCCCAGCGGGGGCAGCTCTGAGCAGCCGTCAAAGCCTGCACGGGCCACCTCGTACGTGTCAGGCCAGCAGAGGCCGAGCGTGGCATCCAGAGCCTCCGACAGCAGACTAACACCCCGCAGCTCGCGTGCCAGCTGGGCTCTTATGTCCACACGCAGGGCGGTGATCAGGAACGTGAGGCGCAGGTCGAAGAATCGCACATCGTGGTTCCACTGTGGCTCGCGGCACTGTTTCAGCCTCTTGGCCAATCCCACAATCAGGTGGAGCTCCGCCCCCGCCTCCTGAGCCGCCTCGCTGTTGAACACGATGTTACACAAGCACTTCAGGGCCTCCACGATCACTTCCAGGTCTGGGATTTCGGGCGTGACGCCCTCTCCCTGACCAAGGCCAGCATGTCGGATCAGGATCTGCATGGCGTGGCGGGTGGCAAAGGGAGCCAGGCTCTTCTTGTCACGGGACAGGATACGGATGGTTTCCAAGCAGGCCAGCTGACAGGATGGCTGGAGGTCTCTCTCTAGGAAGCCCAGCACTAATTCGCCCAGACGCTGAGAGACAAGAGAGAGATAAGGTGAACAGCAGCAACAATGTACACCATCACTTTATGAGTCAGAGTTTACAATGGACAGTATCAAATTTGTGCACCAGTGTTTTTTCTTTTTACTACTTAATTACTTTTACATTTTTTTATTATTATTTTACATTTTAAATTAAAATATATATTAAATTAAAATGTAAATATATATATATATATATATATATATATATATATATATATATATATATATATATATATATATATGTGTGTGTGTGTAAAAATCAGAAATACATCAAATAATTTACAAATAAAAATTTACAAATTATGAAACATACATTACAATTTCAGAGTTTGGATTCTGTGGGGTTTTTTTTTTTATTATGTTTTTGAAAGAAGCCTCTACATTATGCTCAACAAGGCTGCATTTATTTGATCAGAAATACAATAAGAACTGCAAAATCCGAGTGAAATGTTATTACAGTTTAAAATAACTGTCTATGTTGTCTATTTTAATATATTATAAAATGTCATTTATTTCTGTGATGGCAGAGCTGAAATCATTCAAACCTTCAGAAATCACTTTCAGAAATCCCTCTAATATCCTGATTTAATGCTCAAGAAACCTATCATAGTATTATTAATGTTGAAAACAATTGTGCTGCTTAATATTTTTGTGTAAACATTTGTATTTTTTATTAGATTTTTTTTTCCAGAACTCTTTGATGAATAGAAAGTTCAAAAGAACGGCATTAAAAAACAAAAAAAAAACAAAAAACAGAAATCTTTTATAACATTAGAAATGTATTTACTGAGACTTTTGGTCAATTCAATGCTTCCTTGCTAAATAAAAAAGTATTTCTCTCTCTCTTTCTTTCAAAAAATAAAAAATCTTGACTGAAGTCACACATTTGAAGGGTGGTGTATATATTTTAGATTTTAAATATAAAATACATAAAGGGATATAAAAAGAAAAAAATAGAAATTAAAATTACAAATATACAACATATTTAAAGGGGTCATATGACGTTGCTAAAAAGAAAATTATTTTGTGTATTTGGTGTAATGCAACATGTTTATGCGGTTTAAGGTAAAAAAAAAACAACAACATTATTTTCCATATACTGTACATTATTGTTTCTAATTTGTGATCGGAGAAACGACAAACAACAAGCGCTACTCTACACTGCTCAAAACTTGCATTTGAATCATCAGTGACAAAGTCTTTAAATATGAAAATGTACTTACAGGCTAAGAGTCAGAAGTGCCAGACTGTCCTTACAAAGTTGGAATTGCCCCACTTTATAGAAACAGCCTTTGTGCACAGACGCATTGTAGGCTACTCTTCCAGGTTCTAGAACAGTGTTGTAGATACAACTTAACCAATGATTTCTAGTTGTGTCCTCTTTTGGAAGACCAAACAAAGTAGTATCGCTTTCACAATGAAACACAGCCTCTCCATGAACAGAGAGTCTTAAATTTTATAAAGAATATCTCTTTGGGTTTGAGATTTTAGTCATTGCAACTTTAGGGATCTTATCTATGCACAAACAGCTTGTAACACTCCAAAGTAACACTTGAAATTGCATTATATGACCCCTTTAAAAAAAATCACATATAAATTGTAAAAAATACATGAAAATTATGTCTCTGACCCTATCAGAACAGATTTATTGAGAATCCCACCAATTAAGAAAAACTTTTAGAGGCTACATAAGGGAATCTCATGGGTGTTATTTTCATGCAATTCAGTGGACAAAAAATTTCAGCTTTGAATTCATGCTTTGAAACACACTTGAGACCTGTTTTTGCTAGAGTAGCAACATAACAACATCATGTCCATTTTCCCCGCTCTTCCCAAGGATATTTAATAAATCACATTGGGTGTTGTAGAAATAGATGCCTGGAGTTCCTGAGAGGGATCATTCATTATTGTTAGAGTAGACAGCTCGCTATACACGTGTGGAAGACTGACAACTCCTCAAATTCTCCCTGACTGTGTTTCACTGCCGAGACCTCCAACTGTCTCACTCTAGAATTTACAGTTACCAAATTGGACTCCAACTGTGACACGTCCTAACATAACCCAGTCAAGCAATGAACAAATTGAGATCTGTTTGAAACCCATCTGTGACACCACACTGTGATAACCAAATATAACAGCATTATGGTGTTACAGTTTTTACCAGGGGTTTCCAAAGGGTAAAATGCTATGGAAATAATTATGTACTAATAATTATTTAGAATTTATAAAAATATTTTCCAAATAATACATTAATAATTTATTTCGCCTTTAGTATAAATGACATGATAATTATTAAATTAAAACAGCAAAAAAAAATATTTATGTTTAATGTTTATAGTCTATACCAGGGGTTTTCAAAATGTGATTTGCAAAATATTTGGGAGGGAAAAAAGGTGTAAAAAAAATCTGCTTATACAAACAAGCATACAAACTAATCTGTTATTACTCATTCATAAAAATGACATGGTACATGCATAATACTGAGCAAACAACAACAGTTTAACATAAACAGTTACGCAAAACTTCAGACGTGTAGATAAGTTTTGTCTTTTGTGACTAGTCCCACAATGTTCTGGAATGTTCCAGAAAGTACTAGAATATTACAGAATGTTACAGAAACTTCTAGAATGTTCCCATCCTTGCAAAAACAAGAAAAAACAAGCAAAATTAGTACAAAAACTTATCTGTACTAAAGCAATGTTTTATAATTAATGATAGAAGTTCTAAAATTTACCTGACTACATATTTACCAAAATATTGAGGCTACGTGAAAATAAATTTTACAATAATAGTTAGCACTAAAGAATTACAGACGAACTATAAAAAAATTAAGCAAAACTAATTTTTGTTACATTTTGTAATTATTTTGAATTCAACTAAGATTTTCCAGATCGTATTTTAATGATTTCTTTTGGCTTTAGTATAAATTTTGTAATTATTTTGAATTCAAAAATAGCAACAAAAAATCTGTATAATATCACACTTACTGTTTTTCTCATTTCTTTTGGCTGTAGTATAAACAGTATAAAGAGAAAGAGAGTTCTTTGCAAGGCGGTCATTATTTTGGGGGGTCCTTGGCATCAAAAAAGGTCTATACATCTCAGTGCAAATGTGATTTACTGTAGTAGTGCTTTTTGTAAAGTGGTGTATATTGCTGTTGAAGCCCAAAGTTGCATATTATAAGCGTACTTGGCAACTCTGATGACCAGAGTGAACATAGAACTAAACACTAAAATTAACAAACACAAAAAAATAATATAAAAAGAATAACAGTGATGATAGTGAAAAGTGGTAATAGCCAAATCTGCAACAAAAATCTTGCATTCTCTACTCCTTTTTAAAAGATATCCTATTTGTACATGAATTTATGACTAACATTTTTTTGTTTGCATGAAGAATTGATTTTTCTCTGCTTTCCTCAACACACCAGAACAGACCTCGGGCCATTTTCGGGTCGTGACCCATCAGTTGAGAACCACTGGTCTAGATATTAGCATTGGCCAGTTAAAGACTCGTATAGATCGACTACTAGTTTCAACATCACCAATGTACTCAAATGGGAAAATATTACTGGTATAAACAATGCAAATGGAATAAGACAGCATACAGATAAAGATCTCATTTGTTCCACTGCCAAAGATATCATTTTCGACTTGTTTCTGAACCACATTGATTCCCATGAAACATTCTCCAACCATATCAACACAGTGTCATCTTACAAAGCCCTAAAGCGTATTTCTTTATATTTCTGTAATACTCCCATCATGTGATACTATAAAACCTTCTTTGTTATACAGTAAAGTCAAAATACCAGATACATCTAGCATTAGACAATCAGGAATGAGAAATAGGCTTTGGGTTCTATGCTAATGCTACGCTACATCTGAAACTTCAAGCTACCCATAAGGTACCCAAATACCTCTTCTTGCAAATGTCCATCCTGCCAAAAAAGGCGAGCACATAAAGTCAAACCAAGGACACATTACAATAGTACTATAAAATATGATTCAATAGATATCACTTGATATAAGCACACAAGCTTCTTATATTTATTGCAAATCAATTTGGCAATGAAATATTAATGACTATTTATGAATACTGAAAGTAATGTATCTAAAATGGCTAGACAAAGCATTACAAAGCTTGTTGTTCAGGGTTGAATTGCTGACTGCTTGCATTATAATGTCGAGTTAGGCTTACCTCTCTGTCTTCCTCCTCCCCAGAGGTAAATGAAAAACACTGTGATTTCTAAAAGAGAAAAAAGAACATAATGTGGAACACCGACACATACATTTATGCATAAATACAAAAATACTTTAATGGAAAATCCACTCAAAACTGAAAATCTATTGAAAATTTTTTCAGCCAAAGGTCATCCAAGATGTAGATGAGTTTGTTCCTTAATCAGACCAGATTTGGAGAAATGTGGCATTACATTGCTTGCTCATCAATGGATTCTTTTGCAGTGAATGGGTGCCGTCAGAATGAGAGTCCAAACAAAAAGATCTCAATAATCCACAAGTAATCCACAACCATCCAGTCCATCAATTAACATCTTGTGAAGCAAAAAGCTGCATGTTTGTAATCAAAAAATGCATCAAGCCAATTTAAACCATTGCTTCAGATCAAAATACAAGTCTATAATCCATAACAATGCTTCCTCAAGTTAATAAGTCCATGCCCATTTGTCCTCTCACATCAAAATCCACCGACATATTTTTTAAGAACTGTTTTGGACTCGTTTTGCTTGTAAACGGTGATCTGTGCATATTTCTCTCCCGATTCAGACAAAACTACGTTTTCATTAGAGAAAGCAATATTATGGACAGAGAACTTGTATTTTAGATGGAAGCAACGGTTTGAAGTTAAAAATGTCTTAATGTTGGAACACGCAGCTTGTCGATTCACTATTCATTAACTGATGGACTGGAATGGTGTGGATTTCTTGTGGATTATTGTGATGTTTTTATCAGCTGTTTGGACTCTCATTCTGACGGCACCCATTCACTGCAGATGATCCATTGGTGAGCAAGTGATGTAATGCTACATTTCTCAAAACCTATTCTGATGAAGAAACAAAGTCATCTACATCTTGGATGGCACTTGGATTTACATTTTTGGGGTTTTAAGTTGTAAATGTAAATTAAAACCAAAACATCAAACCAAGTGGGATTTTTTTTGAAAGCGATTTTATTAATTATTATAAACATTATTAAAACAACTGGTTTGATCATTTAATGCAATGAAATTTATACATTTGTAAATCTGACTTAGTGTCCAAATATTTTTTATGGGGTGGGGTCACTTCATATTTAAACATACAGCATATGTGTAATGCAATGGGAAAAAAAATGACAAAATCTATCTGCATGAGCAATAACAACAACAACAAAAAAATTAAAATAATAATGTAAATCTTGTACAGGCTGTAAATTCAATGGTAATTTTAATTTATAATCTCTTGATATGTATCAGCGACACATCAGTTCTGTCCCAAAGCATGATTAGAGTGCTTAACCACATGAACCTCTGTGATACCGGCTCACGAAGCATCAGGATCAGCCTAAGAAATCTATTTATGTTGCTTGAGTCCTAATCTAACCAACGTCACACAAAGTTCTTTAACTCAAATGACTTTGCTTATTTTTCCGAGGTTTCTGGGCGGATTTAAATTTACCCACTAACCTATTTCCCATGTGGATCATTTGTTAAGATTTCAAAGGCCTTTCTGGTTTTGTCTTTTTAAACCTTTTGATAGGATTTTAGGTATATAATCTAAAAAGGAAGGCCCCAGTAGTAGCAGTACATGAAGTACCAAATATCACTGCATAAAGTACTTATAATTATGACAACATATTGCTCGAAAGGAATGTTTTTCAGAGGAGTCGAGTAAAGCTCTGCACTGCTGTTGACATCAGAGCATGTCTGCTTCATTTCAAGCTATTTTGCTGTTGTAAAGAATTATGTATTGTCTTTCTGAATGCCTGTTATTATAACAAAATAATAAATGACAACATGAACAAACCCTTTGGTACTTATTCTATTCTATTCTATTCTTCATTTGAATATGATATTTCTAATTTTCTTTTATTTCAATATTCTAATTTTTTTTTTTTTGGTATAATATTATGTAAAAACATAACGTTCCTGATAAACATCCACATCTATACGGGTAAATGACGTTCATTTTTTAGTGTTATTACTATGCATTTGCATAATTTGAAACATAATGCATTATTCTGATCATGGAAGCTCCTCATCGATGGTGTTTTTCATGCAATATTTACAAAACAGAGGACTATTGTATCAACCAAATGTCACAGTGCAGTAAACTCTAAAATATGCAATATTTACAAAAATATATGTCTCTTATGGTATCACAAAAGAAACACTTTCCATATGCACAAAACAGTCACGTCCTCCCAGAATATTCACATCCATCATCTTATAACAGTCCGTATTTACATGAACCTGATATGTACCTCCTTGTTAAAGGTCTGTAGAGCTGTCAGTGCGGCGTCCTGGTCGCCTGTTTCCATCTTCTCTATGATGACATTTAAGTCCATTTTCATCGCTGTTCCACCCTTCTGCTTTCAGGAAGAGCCAAAAATCATGTAAACACAATCAGCTTTACCCGAGCGATACGGTAGCTCTTGGATGATGCGATTAAAGAAGCATTGGAATCATGGGATTTGTAGTGAAGAACACAGGTGAAGACTACCATAAAGTCAGGCCTGCGCATTGTTTGTTGTGATTGGCGCGGCTGTGCGAACGACGTCTTAACGATCCAATCATAGACTGCGAGAAGGAGTGACACTAGCCAATCACGTCGTAGGAGGCGGGACTTGTCGGTATACATGACGAGATGGGCTACTCAACTCTTGATAATGCTGATGTTTTATAACATCAGTGTAGCAATAACGTTATAAGAAATGCATTTTGTGCTGTCTTTTTTCCTGCAGCAAGTTTTTTTTTTTTTTGTGTTTCCTTTATTTGGTAATATCTACTGGGACAAAGCATAAAAAAAATGCAAAATAGTATAGGGTTCTGTATCAATAACAAATTGAAATAAATGAGTGTGAATTTTGTGTGAATTCTGAAGAAGAATGATTTAACCTGTGAATTTTGCAGACAGGAAGAAGAAGCAATTTTTGCATTTGTTCACTGTTTGTTTGCATCACTGTAGCCTTATTTATTTATTTATTTTTTAAGGAAGGATTTAAAAATCTATAATTATAGAAATCTGAGGTGTATGAAAGAATGTGCATTTGATTCACTTTTTTATAATGCCATTTTAAAGTGTAATATATATATATATATATATATATATAGATATATATATATATATATATATATATATATATATATATATATATATGAATGAAATGTGTTTTTTTATATATATATTATTCATTTTTTCCAACAAACAAACAAACACAAAAATGTATGTATATGGAATGTTTTAATGTGTTAATAATGTCATTATATAATGCCTCTTGTTATTGTAACTTTGAATAAAAAACTGGTCCACAATGAGTACACACACACACACACACACACACACACACACACACACACACACACACACACACACACACACACACACACACACACACACACACACACACACACACACACAAACACAATTAAAATCAAAAAACAAATAAAATAGATAGTATTTAATGAGACTTAAAGACAATAGTTGCTAAACATACATTAAACACTCTATAAAAAGTGTTTGAAAAATGCACTTCATGTGAAACATGAAACAAAACATATTACGACAGTTTCCTGATTTATTTTATTTTATTTTTATTGCATGTTTCCATTTATATTTAAAGCAGTTACATAAAAAACTTTGTATTCTAAGTGTTTTATTGAAACATTGGCAAATAAATCACAACAACTCATCTATTGTCTTTGTTCTCTTTGAGACTTGAATTGATTGAATAAATGATCTATGGACAGTTCTGATGGTAAATTTAGATATCTTAAAAAGCACTTTAACCTGCAATGCCTGTTGGGACATTTTAACATTCTACACAAAAGTAAACTACAAAGAATTGTGGAACAGGGTTACAGTCACCATAAACTGTAACTGTATCCCCTGTGGATGGAGGTTCTTATGCAAATAAACGAAAACAATTTTTCCATTTAACAAGAGTTTATCAGTCTGTGATTCTTGTGCACTTTTCTGTGTTTCTATACTGACCTCTAGTGGTTGAAAACGAAACGTCAATGTACATCTCTCGACCTGACTGTCACTGGTAAGATTTCTGCAATACTTCGCACGAAATATGATTTTTATGTAACATTGACAGTTAGTTGAGGAAACTAATAGAAGGGATTCTAGGTCATGTTTCCCATCAACATACCCCGATTAGTCTGGTTTAACTACAACAAACCACTTCCCCATTCCACATTTAAGTGTTGTTTAAACTATGACAGCTGGACATCTTAGAGCGATTACATGATTCATTCATATTTTGTCGTTTGAGGAAGTTCCCTCTAATTATCAAAGGGTTTTTCATTTGTGTATTACACTGTGATGTAACATCAACAGCATTATCTGTACTTTGAAATGTCTGTCAGAATATAATTTATACGTTAAAGAGGAAATAAAAACCTTGTTATTGATGAGTTTGATTTTTTTTTCTTTAACACCACATTGTGGGAAAGGTTTCTATGTAAATGCTTGTGTGCTTTCAGCAAAAGTGGTACAACAAATTAAAAATTAACCGACTTTATTTTCTACAAGAGCTAAATACTTTCACTTGCCTTTATAAAATAATAAAGTTGTGAAACAGCTTTGGATGTTTTAAGTAATGAACAGAAGAAATACAGCATTTTTATAAAATATAATCTCTCAGAAAAGTCAGACACCATGGGACTGCAGTTTTTGACATTTGTCGGTATGTTTCTGTGATCATATTTGAGTCATCTTGAATAAATGATACTTTAATAGTTATATAAACAAATAGTTAAAGTTAAATAACACCCCTTGTCCTCTCAAATCTGTTGTTTTCTAGGACAGAAACAGAGAAAAAAATGGTTCACACTAGCTTCACTGCCAATATCAATCTTATTCACTTATTTTCTTTATTTCTTTTAAACAGTAGTACCATAAAATCTCCAAATGGGTGCAAATTCACACAATTTACTGATGACTGCAGTGGAACTGCTGGACTGAGTTTGTCTGTGAATTTCAACCTTTGTGTGACTGTCTCAAACATTTGTGACTCACACTTAATAAAAAGTTAATTTAAAGTGTATTATGGTTACCGTCAAACACTGTTTGGGTGTCTAGCTCAAGAATAACAATACAAAAGGGATACATTTGGTCAACTCAATCTAAGACACAGTTTCAGTAAAATTATTGTTTGTTTAACATTTACATGACACTTTTATTAGCCTTTAAACCTTGAACATTTTGGGAAGACATAACTCTGTTCAGTTTAGTTCTAGCATTTTTAATTTTGCTTATGTATAATAAACACTTTTTGACTTTCCCAAAGATTCTGGACCAGGAAATAAGTAGACCTGGTGCTGCTGTTAATATTTGCATAGTGGGTTAATGCCATTGAGTCTACAATGCAGGGGAAACCCCTCTCAGTGGTATGAGACTTTTACAGGAAACTAAAAATTCTCTGCACAGGTTTCACCTGTTTAATGCTCAACCATTTGTCATGAGGAATTAAATAAAAAAAAGAAAGAAAGAAAAAAGTTTCTAAACTGTACGTCTATGGGATGTGTTGTCCGCCTAAATACAAAGTCAAGTATAAATGTAGCACATGTGAATAAACTACATGGTGTATTTATTGTTTGATAGATAAAAGTTTCTAAACTGTTATATATATATATCTATATATATATATATATAAAGCTTTAACAAAAACACAATAGATGAATTAAACAAATAGCTGAGCAGGAAGTATGTCTATATAGTTTCACTGTACATTAGGTGCAAAGTATATTTGACATATTAAGTAAATATAAGATTCTTAACTTAACAAATACCTACTGACACTACTTCTTTTTCTGGGGCTGCATTATAGGCTATCCAGGTCACCAGTGCCTGTTTTTGTGGTATTTCTATCAAAACAAAATAACCTATTTGCATTCGCTTTCTTTCAAGAGTGAGAAACTAAAATATGTGAATTAGTAAGAAGTGAAAACATGCAGTTGTCGTTTTTTAAAATAGAGACACAAAAAATTTAAATTCTTTCGTAATTTACTCCCCCGCGTGTTATAAACTGTATGACTTTCTTTTATTCTTTCTAAAAAAAAAAAAAAAATAGAAAACTCTAGAATCGAATCAGTCCAAAACATCATTGAATCAGAGCAGTTTTGCGAACTAGATCAACCAAATCACTGAAAAGATCCGACTCAAAAGAATGATTCGATCGGCATTATGTATTATCCTTGCGCGCAAAGTTAGGACGAATGACAACATTTTCAATCGATATTCATTGGGGAAGTTGTGGCCTTGTGGTTTTGAGAGAGTTTGACTCCTAATCCTAAGGTTGTGGGTTTGAGTCTCGGGCCGGCAATACCACGACTGAGGTGCCCTTGAGTAAGGCACCGAACCCCCAACTGCTCCCCCAGGCGCAGCAGCATAAATGGCTGCCCACTGCTCTGGGTGTGTGTGTGTGTGTGTTCACTGCTGTGTGTGTGTGTGCACTTTGGATGGGTTAAATGCAGAGCACAAATTCTGAGTATGGGACTGTATGTCACCTCACTTTCACTGTCACTTGATTTTTCTTTAAATAAATCACCTTTTGCATTTCATGGACATAAGGGTGAGTAAATAAAAACAGATGTTTGATTTTTATGAACTAGGCTATATAAGCTAATTTGGGATTGATTCAGTCCTAGGGAATAATATTTCGACTTGAATTAATGGCTGTTCACATCAAGAATTATATAAAGTTTTAATAAGCGTTCTAATTATATGTGAATATGGAAGGCCGCTGATGTAGTAAACTAAACAGGCAAAACTTAAAGGCAGGGTAGGTGATTTGGTTCAAAAACATCTTTACATAGATAGTAGGCTACATCATGGCAGACACACAAAATATGTCTCTCAGCGACTGGGCCCTGCTATCAGCCGAACTAATGCATCTCATTTGAAACCTCAAAGGAGTTTTTGAATGTGAAGCAAAAAGATAAGATGGATCCAGACTACACAGAACAAGCACAAAGCCTCCTCTGATCCGAGATCAGCTGATAGACTGTGTTGCCGCTGTCTTTATACATGTGGTTATCTGCCATCGCTTCCCTGTTCTAAATACTGCATCCGATGATCGAGGTGCTTTAAATAATGAAACGTCTGCGTACAACACACATGGCACATTCAAATTGGTTCATAATCAGTGTAGTGTTTTGAGAGATTGCGTCGTTTAAGCATGTAAAACAGAATGCTAATGCTATCTCATGCTAAGGATAAAATCTTTGTTTAGGGTGAAATTTGATGAGAAGTGTAAGTGCAAGAGCTGCACAATCATTTTTAAATGAAATTTGTATGCTTTCCTTTAAAAATATTGTACAAAGCATTTTTAAAGTAAGGCAAGTAGCTAATTATATAATAATAAATCTTGAAGTTTTCAAGTATTAATAAGTAGGCCTAGTACACTCTCAGAAAAAAAGGTACAAAAGCTGTCACTGGGGCGTTACCTTTTCAAAAGGTACACCTTTGTACCTTTTAGGTACTAAAATGTACACTTTAGGTACTTATATGTATCTTTAAGGTACCAATATGGACTCTTTAGGTACAAAGGTGTGCCTTTTAAAAAGGTACCGCCCCAGTGACAGCTTTTGTACCTTTTTTTCTGAGGGTGTAATGCACTGTAATACATTAAATTAGATTGAAATTAAGTCTTTATTTGTGTTTAAATTACACATTCTTGGTATGTAGTCATTTATGCAACTTTTCTTTGGTCCAAAAATATGAATCTGTTAGGCACGTGGTCAACCCTTGGCCCAGCTCTGAATTTATTAGCACATCATTCCCGAGATTTGGCCGAGTGGCATGTTGCAACATGCAGTGAACTGCTGGCTGTCTTTCATTTTTACATTTTTCCTGCTCATTCCAACAGCAGACAGTGTGAAAGATGAGACACTGTCAGACAAACTCATTTTCTCTACCTCAGCCTTTCTTCTCTTCATGCCACGGCCTTTGAACACACTATCCATGGATTTCATGCAGAAAAGTTATGTTTTATGTGCAGTACTTGCATTAGATCAGGGGTTCTCAAATGTTTTTTTGAACCAAGGGCCTCTTTCATAATCCCAAACTGTTCAATTACACCACTATGAGAAAATATACTATAGGGGAAATAACAACACAGCAACAACAGACCAAAAAAAAAAAAAAAAAAAAAAATAAAAAATTCAATAAATGAAGAAAAAAAAAAAAAAAAAAAAATTCAATAATAATAAAAAAAGCTAATGCAGAATTGTTTGTCACAGACTCACTTACAGCTAACAAGAATTAAGTTTTTGTTTCCCATTTGTTATTTCAACCTTTACAGACTCACTCACATTGACTCACGTGTAAAAAAAAAAAAAAAGCAAAATTTTCTTCTTACAATTTTATAACCTGTGCTAACTCTTTCTTATAAGGTTATGAATATTAATGAAAATTACTTTGTTTAACTTGACTTTAATTGCTGCATATTAATACTTAATTATTATTAATATTTGATCAATTGAATAAATTATTTATTAAAATAAATGAATATTTAAAAAAATGCATTTTATGATAATAATGCATTATGAATGGACATTTGTTCATTTGTAATGAGCAATTGCATATTTTTAAACTAACATTAACTATATATAATGATTAAGTAATCGCTGTAACAAACGAACAAACAAAAACAAACAAACATTAGCCTAGATTAATAAATGCTCTAAAAAATTTTTTATTGTTAGTTCATGATACCTAATGCATTAACTAATGTTAACAAAAGCGTTTCCTAACTTTAATTAAAAAACATTATGACATAATTTTGTTTCAAATCAGAATTATTAGTTTAAAACAGTTTTAAAACTGAAACATTTATTTTAAATTCTTGAAATAAAATAAATGTTAACCGAAATAAGGACAAATAAAAATGTATTTTAGCTATTTGCCAATGAAAACATCTATTTTTATTTAGTTTAAAATGATGTACTAAATAAAGGAAAATGAATAAAAGTTACATAGACAAGTAAAATAAACAAATAAAAATGAGAAAAAACAACAAAGTGACTAAACCTTTAAAAAAATGAAAATGAAAACTTCAAATATAAAACTCAAATCCAATAAAACTATAACAGCATCTAAATAATACTAAAATAACACTTATTTAAAAGAAAAAAATTAAAGAAAATTCTATTTACACTGAGCCCCTGCTCTTCTTTCTCAGACCCCCAGGGGTTTCTGGATTGAAAACACTGGTACTAGACTAGCATTAGATCCAAAATGCCTCAGTCGAAGGTTTGGGATTCACAGTTACAGGAACTATATTGTCTTAAGTGGATTATCCACACATACTATTATATATCTATATATAAACTTGTTGACAAGCACTACTCACTTCAGCAGTTATTCCTATATTTGCAGTCGCTGTGCTTTGTTTTACAGGTTCCTTTCTGAGATAGGAGCCTGTTTTCTTTAGTCACAGATAGGAGTGGAGAGATAAAACAACCAAGCAGTGGCAAATTTTGTGGGTGCGGATAAAGATAAGGATTAAAAAAAATCTAAATAAATCCCTGTGAAATCACGTTTATGAAAAGAACCATAATACTCCAGAAAGTGAAAGGCAAAGAGTTGGAAGGTGAGAGAGGGATTTGCCTATGAAATATCTGACAGGAAAACAAGAGGCCAGAGAGTGTCAGCAGCTCTTATCTCATGGAGCAGCAGGGAGCCGTTTATCTATTGTCCGGAGGTGGCAGCACTGTGGCCGTGACACACACGGTGGAACAATTAACTCGCTGGCATTTCGTCTTATCTAACATAACTCAGCACTGACAACATCTTTGGCCACAGCTGCTGCAAATCATTAGCTATCATTGCCATCCGAGCAACAAAAAAGAAAAGGAAAATAAAAGACTAGCTTGACATCCAGCATTGTCCCTGTGTGTGAAGGGATGAGGCGTTCCGGGACACGCCAGGATATTATTGGCCTCTGGTTCAGTCAGGTTAAAATCAATCTTTTCTCTAAGTCAAAGTCGAGTCTTTTTAGAAAGAAGAGAACTTTTTGAGCCCTTTACTTCATTCGGTCTTACAAATCTTTCTTACAATGAAGTAAATATAATTTTTCAATGTAATTTTATTCTTCCTTGGATTTTCTGGTGTCTTACAACTGAAATTTCCCAACTTGAATATTCATGACATGAAATCTGCCACTCAAATATTAAAATTTAATTTAAGAAATGTTCACAACAAATTTCAAGGAAGTGAATTCACAAAAATAAATAAACTTAAGATTATTTTTATATATCATATTATTATTATTCAATTTAATATATTTTCATATAATACAATAATATATAAAATATAACCTATTTACACAAACACATATTTATTAAATAATTTTATTATATTTATAATATATATAAACTATCTATCTAGTTTTAATTATATATATATATATATATATATATATATATATATATATATATATATTATATATATATATATATATATATATATATCATGTTTAAGATTCATATAATTAATAGATTCATAGAAAACCATAAAATTGCATATGCAGGCTAATTTTGTTAGTTGCTGTCTTGTCTCAATGTGGCACAGTTTCCATTCAATCAATCGCAAACTTGAAAATGTATGTGATTATTATGTATTGCTTAAAACCCATTTTAAACCATCATCGAGGAGTGCTTTGAAATAACTTCCGATTGTGATCTAAAGTTGATTTTGATTCTATAATAGGCAACATGCACTCTTTGTACATTTTATAATGGACTGAATGCTACACCTGCTTATCATTTGTCATAATCATCATTTATTGTTATGAAAATATCATGAGCTGCATAAAAACATACACAGAAAATATATCGTCATAATCTCATGTCTATTTGCTTTTATGTTTGATGTGTAGAAAAATTATTCTCTTAATTTTTTTCATGTGGAGGGGCAGGAGATATGATCACATGATTGGTAGATCTAGAGTGAACACACTCTGACTCATAACACTCACGCAAGTGAAAGAAAACGGACAGTGCTCTTCATATCACATAATTCAGTGGAGAATGAATAGAAATTATATTCTTTATAATGAACGTGTGAGAATAAATCTGTTCCCTTTCAGTCAGTCACTCTCGATGTCACGTCAGTGACCGACGAATTGGAATTGAGATCCCAGTTCGTCGGTCACTGACGTGACGTCTCCATTCCCTCCCTCAGGGAACGAGGGCTACCATACATAACCGAGACGTTCTCAGATATGAACGATAACAAGAACTCAGCATCCACTGGGTGTTTGTTTACACTGGTTTTTGAAACAGCACCACCACTGTTGCTCTTTTGTGCAACAGTGACACGAGATCTAAGCTCAAATCTAATTGGATGGCACGTTTCATCGCGGAGCGAAAAATCGGCACACATGATGAAAAATAATCCTCACTTTCTTGTGCCAGGTGTGAATAGCCCCATAGGATCAATTGTTTCGATCCAAATTTTCGTGTTCAGTGTGAAAAGGCCTTAAGTCTACTCTAAATTGAGTTCATTCTACTTGATGAACAGGACCTTGCATTCAGGACAAATGACTTTTCACAGTAGATACAAAACATTTACGCTTATAGAGTCAAATGCATATAAAATTAATGGTACATTTGTAATGTAAACAATGTAAAGAGCATTTAAAAATATAATCAAATAATAAGTTGACAAGTACTTCAAAAAACAACAACAAAACTCAATGTTATAAATATAGGTTTCACTTGGGAGCTACATGTGAAGACAAAGTCCTTCACTTCTCAGACTCTCTCCAGCCTCGAGCATTTCGGCCGAACTTATAGACAAGTCTACGTCCATCCACCCGTTCCAGAATCTCTCGTTTATAATAATACCTTTGGAGAGAAAGAAACATGTAAGAAGCTCAGAATACTGTTTAGAATGCTTTAAAAAGTTGCAAAATGCCGGGGAAGATGTTACCTCATGGCTCGACTGAGTTTCTCATAGGTCATACTGCTGTTATTTTTCTTCTTGCCCCAAAGCTGAGCCACGGCTTCTGACTTGAGGAAGCGGAAAACCCCCTCGGAGCGATCCTCCCATTTGATCAGGCCGGGGTTACGCTCAGGGTTCAGGAGAATGTCTCGGATGAACTCCCATAAGTGTGTCCCGCGAGGGTCTGTGTAAAAACGAGACTGTGTGAACGTAGTAAGATGAGAAACACAAGGAATCTAAAGCAGTTTCAAGACTTCAAAAGGCACATCCACGTGCCAGAGGTTTCGGTATGTGCTGCTGTCAGGTTCTCTTGACAAACACCGGGTGAAGTTCAGGACACATTAACAGAAAAAAAAAAAAAAAAAAACCCTTTGGTGAAGTAAGATGTGAAAATTTTCAACTCACTGTGTCTTTTGACTTGTGACCGCTTGGGATCTGAAATGAGAAAATTAAAATGAAACCACATTTATTAAAGTGACAGCTTACATTTTTTATGGATCTCAGAAAACTTGTGAATAGTAACTTCAACTTTGGCTTTTAAAACATCTCTGGCTTTAGAAAATGACTACTTTAAGGGTACTTTGTTGTCCTTTTTGTAGTCAGTATTCATTGTCGTTGTATGGAAAAGATCAGCTTGGACATTTTATGTTCCATGGAAGAAAAGAAAAATCACAGTTTCAAAATCAGTCCATTCAGGGGACTGGAGGAAAACCGATTGGGGAAGTGCATGTGTTATATGTAATATTTTTAGTTCCTATGTTTAACTGTCTAGTTTAAGTGTCTGTTGGTGGACTGTAAAGATTTTGTTCCGTATCAGTAGCTTTGCAACAGCACTGCATGACTATCTAATTGGTCTGATCTCAGTCCTTTGTGCCTGCTGTGAGCAAATCATTTCAGTTATGTAACACAGATGATAAGGAAGAACACAGCAAAGAGACCCGGGGCAAATGGCATTGTATTATAAATATAAACCTTTCTCTATAAAAATATTTATTTGCAAGGGTGTTAAAACATATACATTTATGCATCCATATGTATGCATTTGGTAGATGCTTTTATTTAAAGCAACTTCCACTGCTTTCAAGAAATACATTTTTATCAGTTAATGCATCCCCTGGGAACTGAACCCATGTCTGATACAATACATAGATTTTTATATGGATCAGGATAACTTAACCTTGAACATTCTCAAAGTTTTTGGACAATTGCCATAGTAGTACCCTGGAGTACCATGTTATTACCCTCAGACACGATCACCATACCATGGTATCGGGATAGTGATTTTTTATATGGAAGCAAGGAGAATGCTGCTTTTAGGATAAGATTTAGGATAGTTCAAATGAAGATCATTTACCTGGGCTTGAGGGAGCAGGTGAGGATAATATGGTGTTAGGCTGGAATGAGCTTTTGAAATCAAACAGTTCTGAGGAAAGAGAATGACACAAAATTGTCAAACAGGTTAAATAAATAATATATACACACATCATCTTGTTTTAACAGGAAATACAATCAAATAATTAAAAAATCTGAATTTCACAGGTACCTGAAGTGTTGTAAAAGTTGGATTCTTCTTTGAAGGGGAGGATTGAACAAGGGAAGTCTGCTGAGGAAATTGAAGTACTTGGTTAAAAAACCGTGATATGGAAAGTCTATTTCAAGAGAATCTGTAAACTTCTATTTTCAGCAGTAGATGTGGGTCAATGTTAAGTCACTGATATTATGTAAACTTTATGCTATAAGGATTGAAATGAAACCAAAAGCTTTTAGTTTTTCTTTGTGTGTGGTTACTTACTCTCTATTTCTGTTTTAATGTCCCCTGGTGTAAACGTATCTGTTTGACCATACTGACCTGTGAGACATTAAATAAGAAAAGACAAAAAAGAAAAATTAGTGCCTAAATATGTCTCAATTCTCAAAGAATAAAGTCTCAACAGTGCTTAAATAAGTGTTGAATAAGTGACTACCATCAAATTTCCAAGTCACTCCCGCATCATGTTGTCTTAAACCAGTTTAACTTGTTGGTATGGTTCTCACATGACACCTGTATATGTCTTTCTGGTCTTTACTACTGTGGGTTTAGCAATACACTGTAATGGAAAGTGTATTAAACTTTTAGCACTGACTGTTTATGAAACTCTGGGTCTTGTTAGCAACACCCTCTTGGATTCATTGTAGTATATTAGTATATTACATGGAAATGTAAAATCCATTTCATAATTTGTTTCTCTAAAAACATTTTCATGGGAATATCCAAGGGGGAAATTTTTTCATGAAAATTACTTTTGAGAAAGAAAAGTGTAAGAAATGGACTGCACAATTCCCATGTACTATACCATAATGAATACAAGAGGGACACACGCTCAATGGCTGGACTTTCCAAGATCATGCTTTGTGAATTTTTTGTAGAAGCGGCAAGATGGACAAAGAATCAGTAGTTTGGTAGTCAGTTTTACCAACTAGGATATGATCTAGGATTAACATGCAGAGAAATCATATGTTTTGACCATTCTGCTCCTCTTAGTTTGATAGTACAGTCGAAGAGAGACAGGAAGTAATTGGATAGGAGAGAGCAGAATTGGATGGCAAATAGGCCACAAGCTGGGACTCAAACTTGGGTCACCCAATATCTTTGGCTCCAACCTTGATTATCCTTCTTTACTGATCGTCAAATAATATTCCTAGCAAACAATCGAAAGCCAAAACTGACCCTTTCTCAAAAATAACCATAACATACCCCATCAGAAAGAATCAAAAGAAATACTATAGATTGACAAGAAGTGCTAATGTAAAGTCAACTTTCAAACCCAACCATAACAATATAATATCTTGTTGATAACAACGTTGATGCAGGACCAACAAAGTTGTTGATCCAGGAACATGGGAAAATCACATTAACCATCTCATTCAGGGTTGGAAGGGTAAACAGAGTTAAGATGCATACCGTTCCACTTGAGGTCAGTCAGGCTTTGGAAAAGAATGGAACCTACGGATCCGGCTGCCCGTGTGAAGTCTTGAAAGCTCATGTTGCACAGTTGCCTCCCGTCAAGGTCAAAGTTCTGGAATGGAATGCTGGTGGCATCAATTTGGTGCATGTCCAGCGTCTGTTGAAGCCATTCCCACACCTGGTACTTGGTCCAGTTTTGTGGATGAAGATCCTGAGACCAGAGCCGGCTCATGTAACCGGATGTCACTGCGGATGCAAGTTGAGGGAAAATGGTTTCAAAAGGGTTTAGTAAATGTCCCTACTGAAACCTAGTTTATAATGGTTGGTGCAGATTTGGTGCTGGTCAGGTTTGGTCTTTTTAGTGAAGTTGGTTGACCAAGAGAAAGTCTTGCTGGGCACCAGATAAAAATACTAAGTTGACTAGAATAAAAGTAAACTGTTACGTGTAAAGTTGGTTAGGAGCTGTTCAAGCTGGTGGACCACCACAATCATAGTGTGCCCAGCAAAGCTTGCTGGTGAAGTTGGTTCAATAGAATGGTGATTTTGTTGAAGCAGGTTGAATAAAGAAGTCTTGTTTGCCTGTTTAGCTACAGCAAATGTCTTCAACCCTGCTCCTGATGACCTATAATCCTGCAAAATTTATTTCCAGCCTGCTTCAACAAACGTACCTATGATTTTCAAGCAGTTCTGAGGACCTTGATTGACTTGTTCAGGTCTGTTTGGTTATAAAGTAAGATCTAAACTCTGCAGGATAGTGGTTCTCCAGGAGCAGGGATGTAGACCTTTGATAAAGATGATTTCAACACTCTAGCATCACATGTAGGGACCAACATCCAAAACACAATATACTGTATGCTGTAGAACAACTAGTTTTAGCAGCAGTGAATCTAATATTCACAGAAGAGCATTCAGTTACATACTGTAAAATGTGTAAATAAAAGTACTGCACATGGTTTCTAGATAAACGTGAATCACTTTTACTATCTGTACATAGTCCCCTGTGCAGGCAACTGATAACCTGGTAACTTCAGAAGTGACTGCTAGAGTAAATGATTAGCCTGCCAGAAAAGTCTCCGCTGATTAGCGATAAACGAAACCAATAACCTAAAATCTGTACTGGAATTGTACTGGATGCTGGAATATTAGGCTCTGTTAATAGAGAAAGAACATTACCATCAGAGCAGTTGTAGTGGGTTGTCCAGGAAGCAGGTGGCTGGTTGTTAACACTCACTGTAGCTGGGATACTCATGACACCGCTGGCCTGAAGGACCATGATCCAGTGCTGTGGAAAGAAATGGAAAGGAATGTTTATGTATTGCCACACAACCAGAGACGGTTCTGCAACGTTCACAAAATGTAATCTTAGAAGAGCAACTTAGACTAGAAAAGTCCAACTTAGCCTTGGGCATAAAGTTGATGCCTCCTAGCTTGTTCTTTGTGGGATTTGACCCAACAACCCTCTGACTTGGCCTTACACTGCACCATCCAATTCCCTCTACTATCACAATGTTTATAAACCTGGTTGAATGGGAGAGTAACAGCACACTTGACAACATTCTTTTAATAGTAAACATATATACTGTGCCAAAAGTGGACATATAATTAAAGTGTAGACGTTATACTAGTTTACAGTTATGATCAGTGAGGGAAAACAAAGGTCTTTTATGTTCAAAGGGAGGGTGTGAATTTTGCATGGGTGTTTTTCGTGCCACGCTCAACCACACATGCAGACACATTTGCACAGGAATGTGTCAGTGTGTCCAACTGCTTTGCATACATAAAAGGTCCACCTGTCCTTCAGATTAACAGTTAGATCAATGGTGCAGTCATCCCTTGTATCATATGATCTGTCAGCATTATACAACACACTGTTTAAAACCATCTACTGCTGTGAATGCATCTGTGTCGTGAGTTACAGGTTGCATAAGCACCTTTTTGTAAACAGGATCTCAATGAAAAACATGAGCACGATCAAATCCCGATCAAGTATCTTGAAATTTCTTGTGACCCTATAGAAAATAATGTTCTTATGATCATGTAAAATTTTGTTTAGACCTTGTTCCAAAAGGTAGGCATTTTGATTATACAACACTCTTTTACGATACCTCAAAACTTCAATGAAAAATCCAAGATGGTGGAAAAATGTTCATTGTAAACGCACTTTTAAAATTCAAAAGTATTTTAAGCAATATTTGTTTGTGCTATGAATGTTTATGACTATTTTATGCTTGAGTATATTACTCTGTTAGCAACATGCTAATGTGACACTCCATTCTAAATAAAAAACAAAATGCTATTTTTGTGTTTGCTACTTATGGTGACTGTTACAGAATGTTGATTTATAAGGTTCTCTGTTGGTTTATGTCGCATTGGATATTCTAATGTTATTTGTGTGCTCAAATGTATATGTATAGCTGTTTAAAAATAAGATATTTTATTTATAGTTTTCTATCTGCAAAAATGTACATTTAATGTAACCTTTAAATTAATATAATAGCCTAAAGTCAACTACAGTATCTCACACGACATGGGTCACGTGATGTCCAATGTATTACTATTGGCTGTCCCATCAGGATGATGCTCATTTGCATAAAGCTAGACCTTTCTCAACTTTGTTGCAGTACTGGACCTTCCCAAATCAACTTTCACTAAGGTTGTAGGTACTGTATGGTTGTTTTGACACTTCAAGTTGCTGTTAGTGTGAGCGTCCTCTTAGAAGGCAGATAGACCTTGCTAGGTTTTGGAATAGATATATAAATCCAAATAACAATCATATTATACAAAGAAAACAACAACAGAAAAACTTCAGGATATGAACGTATCAAAAAACACTTGTATGGTAAAAATGTGATTCAGCAGAGATATAGTAAAAATTTCATTATTTGTGACACTGGACCACAAAACCAGTCATAAGGGTCAATTTTTTGAAACTGAGATTTATACATCATCCGAAAGCTGAATAAATAAGCTTTCCTTTGATGTATGGTTTGTTAGGATAAGACAATATTTGGCCGAGATGCAACTATTTGAATATCTGGAATCTGAGGGTGCAGAGAAAATCGCCTTTAAAGTTGCCCAAATTAAGTTCTTAGCAATGCATATTACTAATCAAAAATTAAGTTTTGATATATTTACAGTACGAAATTTACAAAATATCTTCATGGAACATGATCTTTACTTGATATCCTAATGATTTTTGGCATAAAAGAAAAATCCATAATTTTGACCCATACAATGTATTTTTGGCTATTGCTACAAATATACCCCAGCGACTTAAGACTGGTTTTGTGCTCCAGGGTCACATTTACAAGTATATTGACATTCCTTAGAACGACTGTAAACCTGTTTAGTTTGACGTCTTAGTCAACTGTGGAAAATTCTCTTATACATTAGTGTTTAAAGTTGTATGTGAACAACCTTACCTGTGTTTTCTGCTCCGCTATCAAACTTCCTACTTGAAATCTGACCTATATTTGTTTTTTTATTGATCCTAAGATTACCTGGCAGACCATTTTATGGAATGTGTGTAAAACTGGGGGAGCTATGCTAACAATAGATACATTAATGTTCACACCAAGAGCAAATAAAGGAAATTAGAAACATAGCATCTGTTTTGTCCTTAAAAAAAAAAAAAAAAACCTTCATCCAGTTAAGGGAAACTGAAACATTGCATTTTAGCCTTCCTCCTACATTAAGATTAAATTATTGTATTTTTATTTATTAATAATTATAAAAATATTTAAATTTTATTATATTAATAATAAAAACTCTAAGTTGCTTTAATAACCTTCAAACTTAAATTTAAAAAGTAATTACTAAAATGTGTTAACTAATTTGTGACACATAACGATTTCCAATTATGAATGGAGATTTTGCATAGTAACAATCATCATCTGTCTAGCATAGTGATATGAATCTATTTTTTTTTTTAATGAAAAGATCTTTCATAAATCAAATTACCAATGAACTGTTCTTTGTTTCTTATAACTGGAAAAGCAGGTTGCCAGATTCTTTCCACCATTATGAAACCCATCTGATGTATTTCATCCCAGACTGGTGTGTTACTATGGTGATGTCTACTGTAATGTATGAGGAAAGAAAACTATAAACATATTTTGGTGTTTATGACATTCCTTACAGCAACTGATCCAACAAGCTGGGCTACAGGCAGTCAGCTTCCTATACTAATCAGTTATGGAGAAATAGGGGCCATTTACACTCAATTTGTATGTGTTGTACACAGTATGCAAAGTGTTTCCAAGTTTTAGAGGCCCCAAATAGAATTTGGACACTCAAGACACAATCAAATGTATGTATGTCACTGCATTACATAAAAATAATCAAACCAAGTGGCATCTAATCACTAATTTATGATGACCGCAAAGTACTTTTTATTTATTTTAAACAGTATACATTTTTATATTTTAAAAACCTAAAAAACATCTTATTGTGAAATGTTTGATTTGAAAAGTTGTTTGCTTTAAAATAATTTAAAATCAATAAATAAATAAGTAAATAAATAAACAAACAACCTGTTTGACCTTAGAATACTGCATGTATATGAGTCATAAAAATGATTTAAAAATAAAAGGTCTAAGCAAATGCTGCTTTGTTGTTGCCCATAGTAAAAACAAGCAAAAAAAAAACCAACAAAAAAAAAAAACATTCTTTTTAAAGTCTCATACATTGCACCTATTGTTTGTCACTTGCTAAATTAAAATTGTTTTGCATCATCATCTGAGATCATCACTGAAGCGACTCAATGAATGAATCCTTTTCTTCAGAGAATCAAAGAGAATCAAAGTGTCTTATATTGCTCACCAGAGATGTTGAATGTGATCCAGGCGGACTGCTACTGGTTCAAAGTGAAATGTTTCTTTCTTTCTCTTTCTAAAGTTGTCAGCGTCTGTATGGAAGAGAAGATCTGAGTTTTAATGGAGAGCTTGCGTTGTGACACTGCTTAGGCCTGCCAAACTTCTGTGACAGAGTGCGATCTCGTTCACCAATGAGGATTTTTATTCCGTCTGCTTCCTGCTGCTTTGATTGGCTCATTTTCATGCCAGGTGGGTTACTAGGAATTTGCATGCCGTAAAAAAAAAGTACTGTTGTTGCAAGTCACTTTCACTATGAACATACTATCAGTCTCTCTCTCGCTCGCCCACACACTCACCCACATGCTTCAGCAATCCTACCTGTGATTAATCTATTGATGTTTAACAAGAACTCAACTATCCAGTTGCCATTTTTTTTTATGAGATCCAGACCGCTTTACTGAGATTAAAACGTAAATGTATGCTATGTACAGTGGGTATAGGAAAGAATCACCCCTCTTTAAAATAATCTCATTTTGTTGGTTTTGGGTTTTTGTTTTATGCAGCTGTATAGACTGCAAAGCATGCAACTTATACCATCCAAGTGAAAGATATAACACCAACATGTCAGAAAAAATAAAAAATACAATCACTGAGTTGGAAAAAGGATCACACCCTTGTTTCAGTATTTTGTTGATCCAACTTTTGCTTTAATTACAGCCTTTAGTCTGTTGGGAAATGTCTCTTTCTCTACTAACTTTGGACATTTAGACTTTGCAATATTTGCCCACTCTTCTTTGCAGAACTGCTGAAGTTCAGTTCGGTTTGATGGTGGCCGTTTGTGGACTGCAGTCTTCAAGTCTTTCAGTGGAGTTTTAGTCTGGGCTCTGACTAGGCCAGGCAAACACATTCACCTTTTTTGCTTTCAACCACTGTGTGGTCAGTTTTGCTGTGTGCTTTGGATCATTGTCATGTTGGAAGGTAAACCTTCTTCCCATTGACAGCTTTCTGACAGAGTGCAGCAGATTTTCCTTAAGATTTTGACGGTATTTTGCCCCATCCTTTTTTCATTCTATCCTGACAAGTGCTCCAGTCCCTGTTGCAGAAAAACACCCCATAACAGGATATTATGTCACCTCCATGCTTTACTGTAGGAATGCTGTTATTTGTATATTCTGGATTTCCATCAGACATATCATTTGATGTTGAGGCCAAATAATTCAATTTTAGTCTCATCTGCCTCAGAATTTTAAAAGTGCATTTTGGGCAAAGCTCAGTCTGTCTGCAAGTTTCCTTTCTTCAGAAGTGGCAACCCTCCCATTCAAGCCACATCTGTGGAGAATTTGTGATATTGTACATGATATTACGTAATATTAAAGCTAAAGCTTTAAATAAAATAAATATGAATTTAATATGATATGAACATTGTTTTATTATTTAGTATTATAGAATTTATTAATATTACATTATAAAATATGCTGTTCATTTAAATAATTTATATTAGTTTTATTTATAAAGGTAATTTAAAAAACTTTTTTTGGTTAAAAACAGTGAAATGAATGACAACAGCAATGCAGTAATAATTTATCAAAAAAAAAAAAAAATTCAAAACACACCCATCATTTACTGCTTGCACCCAGACAGCTTGTTAGCATAAGACAAAACAACCTCTTCATACTGTGCAAACACCATTGTCTAACAAACCATGATCAAAACACAAGCCGTGTGTCTCGTGCTCTCAGAAAAATGTGCTGCTTCCTTGATCAGGGGTCTGAAAGCTCACTGACATACACAGAAACAGCAGGCCGTGAGCGCTCAGGTTAGTGGGAAGCTTTACACTGTTGATTAAAGAGGCCCTGAAGCTCTAAGACATAATGGGTAAATCACAGAGGAACCGCGCTTCACTCTGAGTCAACATATGTGCTGGATATTATGTACATCGGTGGCCTCTCACACTTCGGCCAAAGCAACATCTGCACAGCAGCTCTGCCAAAGCAAAAGCACAAAAAGATTTGCTGTCACGATTTGAGACATTAGTTAATAAGCAACAGTTTGCATTGAAATATATTGAAATATAAAATTTTATTGTATTTTATTTCTGTAAGATTTGAATAAAATTAAGTAAAAGCAAATGAAAAGGAATATTAATCTCAAAACAGTAAAAAAATAAATAAAAGCAAACCAACTAGCAGGCAATATTTAAGGAACTTAAATAGTTCCTATATAGAACTAAATTCATAATTTGTTTTCATATGCATGATGTCCCATCTGATGCAGTTAATATGTTATAATCTTACTAGCTTTAACTGTTGCAAGAGGGACCATTTTGATTTATTGGCTTGTCTCTATTACACCTCATGTACATTTGAAAGACTCTGAGCTGAAAGTCTCTTTCAAAGCGCAGTGAATTGATTTAGTTTTATTTCATTGTACCCTTTCAAACACTGTCAAGATTAAATTAAGATCTAATCTAGCCAGGCTTAGATTTAAGACCAGTATTTAGGCTGAGTCATGAGGAACCGCTGCCAGAAAACTCAGTCGGAAAGTGAAATGTTCGCTCAGTCTGTGAGAAAGGGCTACAGCTCACGCGCTCATTACATATGAGAAATCCTTCTTTCCTTCCTTCCCTTCATTTTCCCGATCCCTTCATTAGGCTCTCATCAGCACGTTCAAAGCTGTCATCTTTAATATTTCACAAGAGGTGAAGAAAGAGACAGAGACAGAGAAAAGAAAGAGAGTGGATGATTTTATTAGGGTCAATTACAGCTATAAATGATAATTTCTCAGGCTAAATTGCAATTTTACGTCCTTTTTGTGAGAGAACAACGACTATGCAATTAGAGTACTGAGCAGCGCATCAGCTGGATGATTTGTGCCGAATGAGGAGTTTCTTGTGTGTGTTTTTTTTTTTGTTTTTTTTTTTTTTTTGTTTTTTTGTGAATATTGTGTGTTGCATTCTTGGCTATTTGTTAAACATTGCATGTGATGTTCAAGTAATTACACATAATGTCTAATTACACTAGTTGAACTGGAGAGTCCTATGTTGTGGTGTGTTATGACCGTGTGTGTCTGACTTCCCTTCTCCTCCTGCACAGCTGCATTCTGGGAGGAGTGGGTCAGTACACCTGCAGTTCATCTCCAGGCCACTTGATGACACTGTGAGCTCACTAAAGTCGCACTGAGTGGCTGGTACAGCACAAGTGCTTGTTTAAAATATGAAAGCTGTCACATAAACCACTACTTGGCATGTAGTTTTTCTTTTGAGATATATATTTTTAATTTCACTTGTTTTTGCTTTGCAAGTTTTACAAGTACAAAGACTTTACATTGTGTGAACTGACCCGTGAGAATGGGAAATGGTAGAAAAGGACTTTCTCATGTTGGAAAAAATAGGCAGAAAAAATTCATAATGCATCAGTGGTGCGGGTGGCTGCCATTCGGTTGCTATGTGGTTGCTAGGGCGTTTTGGGTGGTTACTTTTAGGCCCAAATCACAAGAGCCCAATGTTTTTATACCATGCTGTTCCCTAGATATGATTGTAAATCTATGGGATTTTTTGGGGATGCATGATATATTGATACTATATCGCTCATTATGCAATTATTTAATTCACTTATTGACAGTGCTTTAAATCATATTAAATTTGTAAATAGTACTAAATTATTTAAAAAATTACTATTAATGAACTGATTATTATATTATTATATAATATTAAAACAAATAGAAATATAATATATGTCAAATATTAACAATATTAATATTTTTATTTAATATTAAATGCAAATATGAATAAAAATCTAAAATATAGAGATAATAAATATAAAATACAAATGAATACATTTAAGAATGTGTAAATAATACTAAATTATTGTTATATAAATATACTTTAATAAATATAAAGTACTAATGAATATATTTTAAGATATAAATCTAAATTTTAGATATAAAATAAAATATATAATATAAAATACATAAAAATAATTCATAATAATAAAAACATTATATTTATTATTATTATTATTGTTGTTGTTGCTGTTGTTGTTAATTCCTAAATAATCATTATTATAGAATAGTATAACATTTCACTATCTGCCATAACATGAAAATAATTATCACCTTGTCAGAATCCGAAGACTTTTAATATCATCCACACCATAAATTTCTTTACTCCTTTGATCTGATCTCGCTAAGTCTGATCACTCAGAAACAGCACACCTCTTCTCAGCAATCTGCACGATTTGAGGGTTGTAGCATGCTAGTTATGTATTAAATTTTAAAACATAAAGTTCACAGATCACAAAAGTATGAGTGCTAATTATAAGAAAAGCTTGAGGTTTAGTAGACTACCCCATGATCTGTGTTCTGTACGAATGGCCTTCTTTGCAGCCCACCTGCAATTCTGTGTTGTTAAATTAGCAATGCTCTCTATACAACCATAAACCCCTGTTATCTGTTACATTCCTGGCAGCCTGCTGGCTACGGCCCAAGCAAACCTCCAGCGCTGCCCTCTAAAATCACAACCACCACGGATTTCTCTGGCTCTGCTTGGGCAGAAAGGCTTGGGGAAAGCTTGCTTCTGATTGGCTGGACATCGGTAGAGAGGCTTAAATTGGACAACAGAGGACAGAGCTCTTCTGGAATGATAGTTGCTCTGAAGACCACAGGGTGTGCTAAGGTTGTAAATACACAGACCGAGTTACAGATGAGTAAATCACACACAAACACTCAACATTTTGAATTATTTTGGTGTGCTGCCCACATTCCGTCATTCTGTACGAACGCCACGAGTTCTTACAGAAGAACGTCGACAGGATTTTGCAACAATTATAGCGCTCTTTTGTGTCTGCGGAGGGCTTTTAGGAAACAAATTAATTCTGAAAGATTCATTCAGACAGAACAGAACGCCGCTCCGGAGATCAGCGAAGGGGAAGTGAGCTGTTGGAGCCAACATCGTATGGCAAACCATAGAAATAATGAAAACAAAAACAACAACAAAAGCAAACACGCAAACAAACAAGCCAAATCGTGCGATTACACCAACAAAGTGCACTTTTAGGTCGAACGTATCTCTCTGGTGGAACATGATGGAGATTATGACTCGCTAAAACGGATTGTCCTCACAGGTTTCTCCTCCTATTTACCCAAAATAAGGTTTAGTCACTGCCAGGGTCACTTTGCTGTTTTAGCATTAGTATAGGCCTATAGCACTGGTGATTCATTGGGTGACATGGTTAAATTGAGCAGCAAGTCTATTCCAGTGGCAGGTGTGGGAGCAGATGCAACCCTCTCCACATCCTTTGTAGTAGATCTGATTTGAGGTCTATTAACATCTTTGAATTCTAATCTTAACGTGAGACCTGGGTGCTCAACCAGTACCTACATCCGTATGCGTTCTCACAAGAGTGTGCCTGTGTTTATGTTCTTTGATGAGTAATCATTTACTGTGGGCTGATGCCTTTATCTGAAGAGATTCACAACAGTTACAGTCCTACATGCTTATGCGTTAACCTGAGGTTAAAGGAATAGTTCATACAAACATTTATAGGCAGTGTGTATGCAAAACCATATGATTTTCTTTCTTTAGGGAAAAACATAGTAAGTTATAGTTTGGAGAATATATATATATATACATATATCTTCTATACATGATACTATTGTTCTATTGGCAATCCTAGTTTTTTTTTCTTTTTTTAATCCTAGGGTGTTTTTTTTTATTTATTTTTTCCTGCATTGCTGTTGTCATTCCTTTCACTGCTTTTAATTATGTACATTTGACCATTTTTTTTTTTAAATTACCTTTATAAATAAAACTAATATAAATCAGTAAAATGTAAACAGCATATTTTATAATGTAATATTAATAAAGTCTATAATAGTAAATGATAATAAATAAAAATAAAAAATACTTTTCATATCATATTAAATTCCTATTTATTTTATTTAAATAACATGTAAACCCAAAAAGCTTGGTAGTTATTAGCATTTTGTTGTATGTCAGTGCACTTTGTTTGCAGATGAATGCAGTGCAATGCAGTAGTCCATGATCACATACACACTCCTGCTAGCTGCTGGTCATCAGCGGAGGCTCTTTCCTTCTGCTTGTACAAAAGGAGTGTGACATGTTCATTAAACAGCAGGAATCCCACTAATAACCCCAGCAGCCACATGTCACATCACTCAAATGTAATTAGTCAAACAAATGGCCACAGGAATGCTAATTGTCCCATGATCTCTCTCTTTTCTGTCCTTTCCACTCTATCCTTTTTTCCCTGTTTCGTTCGTAGCCACCATCATAAGTGTACAACCAAGCAATCACACTTTGATGTCTGATAGAAAATAGAAATCCAAAAAGTCAAACATTTTTCCTTTTAAGATGTTGTCCATTTTTGTATTTTATTGTTTTTTATTATTTTCATTTTTTTTTTTTTTTTTTTCTTTATTTTTATTTCATTCTATTTATGTTATAGCTTCCATCCTATGTGCACTAACCTAGAAATCACACTGTGATGTCTAATATAAAATACTGATTTTGTATTATGATTTTTATTATAGATTTTTTTGTAATTCAATTTATTTTATTCCTTTTATTTGTTATGCTATTCCTTTTATTTCTTTTTTTTATTTGTATTTTATCACTATTTTTAAATCTACTTATTGTCACATTTTGTTACTGTGCGGGAACACAGAGCAAGGAGACCAGGAGTACAAAACCAAGGATTTTTAATCATATCGCGGGGAATCACACATAGCACAAGGAGTTAACATCAACAGCAGATGCTTAAAGCAGGGAAACACAGGGCTTAAATAGGAATAAACGAGATAATTAATAACACACAGCTGGAACTAAATAATGAAACAATGAGGACAGGAACAGGAAGGACCTAATAAGGGCAAGAAAGGCACATGAGGAACACACACAAAACACAGAACAGAGTCTGACACTTATTATCTAATTTTATACATTTTAATTTTGTTTTTATTTTTATTATTTTTATTATTATTATTACTTATTCTTTTTTTCATTTTGTTTTTCTTGCTATCTTTTTATTACGTTATTACATCTTTTATTTTTTGTTTTTATTTTAATTTTACTTGTTATGCTATTCTTTTTATTTTTATTCTTTTTATTAAATTCAAATTATTTTATTTTGTTTAATTAATTTTTTGTTATTTTCGTATATTCTATTTATGTAATGTTATTATTTTTATTTTGTTCTATTTATTTACATTTGTTTTTATTATGCATTATGCAAGCATATAACATTCTATTCCATGGAAACTTAAAAAAGTTCCTCTGTGGCTTCATTGGAACTTTAATAGTTCTTCATTATGGGAATATGTAATTGTTCTATGACACCACAAGAACCATAAGGTTCTTTTCTGGATTTATTAGAATTTACAAAGGTTCTAAGATTCAATGAAGTCATAGAACCTTCATTAGCTCTAATGCAGCCATAGAATGTTTGTAAATTGCTATGATGCCATGTAATGATTCTTCTATGGCATCTGGGAATTTAAAACAGCTCTAAGCACCAATGATGCCATAGAATAACCATCATAAGTTTCCATGATGCCTTAGAAGAACGTTTACATGACTTCATTAGAACTTATAAATGTTCTACGTTCCTATGATGCCATACGAGAAACTTTTTTAGTTCCTACAATGCTGTAGAATCTTTTATAACCTTAAAGGGATACTCCACCCCAAAATGAAAATTTTGTCATTAATCACTTACCCCCATGTCGTTCCAAACCCGTAAAAGCTCCGTTTGTCTTCGGAACACAATTTAAGATATTTTGGATGAAAACCTGGAGGCTTGAGACTGTCCCATAGACTGCCAAGTAAATAGCAGTGTAAAGGTCCATACAAGGTATGAAAGTCGTCGTCAGAATACTCCATATGCCATCAGACGTGGGTTATATGAAGCGACGGGAACACTTTTTGTAAGTGAAGAAAACAAAAATAAAGACTTTATTCAGTAATTCCTTTGTCAACAGTTTCCTCTGTGTCTCTCCATATCAACGTACCTGTATGCTGTGTATGCTCTTCTGTATCATCCGCGCCACAAGGATGCGCTGTTTTATTTCAAATCAAAGCTAAATACATGTAGAAACAGTGCATCCTTTTTCTTTCAATCTTTAAAAGAACCTTACAACCAAGAATCCATACAGTGAAATCTACAGTAGTTCTTGATATGAAAAGGTTTCTCAACATAAGTGTGTACACACTCATGCACTTTATTGCCAATTTCCATCATATTCTGTCCTTGTGTGAGAGAGAGAGAAGGAGAGGTGGGCTTTACTCATAACATGACTAGTGCTTTTTCTGCTAGCTGATGTGGTGTATATGTAAAACAGCCATTTGGAGTGAATGAGAGTGGAGTGCTGGAAACCAGTGGTGGTAATATCTGCTGTCTCACCTCAGCGCCTCTCCTCATCTCTCCTTGATTAGCTGCAGAAATGCAGTTTACTCTTCACCCCTAATGAAGGGAAAAATAGATATATGTGTGTTTGGACTGGTGGGGTGGAAGGAAGAGAAGAAAAAAGAGACACAGCAACTTGATTTGGTGAGTTGTCCTTCCCTTCCCTTCCCTTCGGGAAAAATAGCTTCCCTCCCTCCCTTCCCTTCCCTTCCCTTCCCTTCCCTTCCCTTCCCTTCCCTTCCCTTCCACCGCAACTTGATTTGGTGAGTTGGCTGTTAAAGGAATCGCTGACCACCAGCAGGGAGAAACACACTCACATTCAAGAGCACTCTGGTCTGCCACAACCTTTTTTGAGTCCAAATTGAGGATGACATGGGAAAGTGTTTTTTGACACTTCCTTAAGGCATGAAAAATCCCCATACGCACTTCCTGGAACAGACACAACACTCATTTAAATAGTTTAACCTATTGTCTGTGTGCCAAAATAGTGTGATAGTTGCAGATTTTATAGGTTTATTGCCCCGGTTTTCCTGCTTGGCTTACATTGTAAGTGGATTATTGTAAATACACCTCTTGTTCCTTTTTATAAACTGAGGGATGAGTCTAAACTAGATTTGTATTTCCTGAAGGAAACGAGTGCTTGCATAAGAATAGTGTTACAGTCTTATGTAAGCTAAGGTTTAAGGCTCTGTGTAAATTAAATGCAGCATCAGAGTACATGTAGCTGTATTTAACCATGAGCAAAAGTGCTGTTTGTCTAAATATCAGAATGTTTGTGTTTCGGCTATTAAAATCATCATATTTGCGAGTGTGATATTGGTTAATTGTTCTACAATATAGTTCAATATTAATCTTACATTTCAAACACAATATTGCCAGTTACTTGGTCTACTTTTGCTTTGCCAACTAAAATAGTTACAAATTAACCCACAACAGAATGAACCGTTTCATCACTGAGCTACAAAAGCGACGCCCTTACTAAAATTAACCATAGTTTTATTATAGTAAAAGTGTAGTAACCATGTTTTTTTGGCGACAGATTGTCATTTGTATAGCTACAGCTGTACTACAAATTCCATGGTTAATTTATGTATGGTTAATTTGTTGTTACCATGATTTAACTATATTAACCATGGTTTTTTGGTTTTATTTGTAGTAAAACCATGGTTAATTTTCGTAAGGACATTCCTGAATGAATCTTTTTGAATGAATCATCTGAATTAAGAACAACATTCTGTCTACTATAACTTGTTGCATAACTTGATTTAATTATTTTTGCATGAATTGAAAATGATTTACTAACTCACTAAAGACAGTCAGTGTTTTTAAATTAATCGCTTAGAATGATTCTGTAAATTTGGAGTAGAATACTATCATATTAGATTTATTATTTCTCTCATATCTTTATATGGCAGAGTAAGAATACTATGGTAGTTTGCTATTCCGAATTAAGTCAGTTCCGTTTTCCATTTGTAAATGAATCTGCGTGTTTTGAATGAATCTATTGGATGAACAAAGCAAATGAATCACTAGGTGCGTTTACATGGACACTTTTTGCTTCCATCGGAATGAATTCATTCTGATTGATGAATCCAAATGTAGTGCTTACATGAACGCTAAATAAAGTAATCGGGTTGATGTGCGCGTTTATATGTCACAAGCTTCTGATCGGATTTACTCTTTTGACATGTGCACAATGAATTCAAATTAGTCGTATGTTGATGAGCGTCTTAAACAAGGACTGGTGGGACGTGGTCCTGTTCCACTTCACATACGCTGAGTGAAAGGGGAGTTTTATAATGACAGGACACTTATTTATGACACTTTATTCGCCTGGAAGAACACCTCGTTCCGCGCGTCATACGTCTATTACACTATTTCTACGTCACTGGCTTCACTGTTTTTTTGTTTTCCTGAATGAATCTATTTCATTTTTTATTTTTATTTTTATTATTTTTTATTAAAAGGCTTCACTGTTTTTTATTTCCTAAAAGAATCTGTCTTTTTGAACAAATCAGTTTCTTATCGCCACCTACTAGCGTTAATATGTAACTTGCTTGTTGCATTGCTTGACTTAGTTCTTTAATTAATCAATTGGTAGGATGATCCACTATTGACAGACACTTTTTTCTAAATAAAGAAGTGTTTTTTTGAACAAATCTATTATTGATTTAGAATTAATTGATCCTCAGTGAATCTGTTTTTGAAGAAATCAGTTGAATGAACAAATGAGTCAGACTAATCACTCATAATCACAGTTTTCAGCAAGAGAAACAGAAAAATCCCAACCATTAATGCAGATGCTGTGATGAAGTCATTGCACTTCATTACATTTTGAATGGAACATTCTATCAAGTCACAAGGAAAATTTCACATTTTAATCTTACATTTCTTTAAAAAAATAGCAAAAAAATAGGGGAGTTGAGAAAAGTTTGATATTATTGCTTGGTAGACGGCACAAAAATTACACACTTCACATTTAGGTTGAAAACAGTCCAAAAAAGAATATTTGGTACTCTGTGTGGTACATTTATGGTGTCCTGAAGTGTTTGTGATTTTTCTTGATAAAACCTGAGAAGCTTGAAGTCTATTTTTTTTTTTTGTGGTAACATCTCTCTTTTCTACACCTCTCAGAGCTCCTAGAATTCTGGCTTCCCCCTTTGTTCCTGAACCTGAAAGAGAAGTGGCAAACTGTGAGTGCCCTTGTCAAAAAAGTACATCACCCCATAACTGCTGGAGAATCCTCCTGCTGCTGCAAGGAATTCTGGGTAGGAATGTGTGGGGATGCTGTTAGGATTCATAACAGTCAATCCATGGTGGATTTACATATATGAACTGAAGCTAAACCTAATCAGCATACTGCTAAGATCGATAAATCAAACTTTTAAGCCCTATAACTGCAGGCTTTAAAGTAAAAACAACAGCAAACAAAAATGTCCTGATTGCAGTATCATTTTTATTTAGACAACCACCATTCATGCCAATTTTAATCATAATTTGTTGTTGTGATCTGCATTATCATCATCGCAGTACTGTATGACAGCATCATTATTCCATAGGAACAGCCTACAGATGCAGATCATCTACAAGGACACATAATGGGCCACGTTCATGGAAAGCCATTGGCGCTCTCGTTGTGTGTCATGATGATCTAAATCGTTTTCTTCTGCATGTGCGACCATTTAGATTTTTGAATGCATAAATATGGACCATCTCGCTTGAAAAATATACAGTGACTCTCAGAGGGCAAATCAAACTCTAGTGGCTTCAATTATACACCATATAAAAGCCAAGGGGGAGAATCCATTGTTTGTGTTCAACAGCGGGCCACAAATCCATTGTGTTACGAGTATATGCCTATGTGTGGAAAAAAACAAGTGTGTGTGTGCGTGCTTGACATTTAACTACGGAAAATAAAATTTAAAACACCTGATGATTATTATTGTTTCCATTTTGACAGTTCTGAATGGCCTATTCAGACTGAACTGAACTCTTTTCCAAAAGCATGTGTACTGCAGATTTAGGCACAGTATTATTTCAGTATAACTGAGATACTATTAGTGTTTATGAATATTTTGAATAGGTTTCATTTTTATATATTTTAATTTTAGTAAAAGTTTTAGTAATTATGTAGTATGTTTTTGTCATTTCTATTTTTATTTTTTATAAATATGTATAGTTTTTCATTCATATGTAATGTACTTTTATTTCAGTTTTAGTTATTATAGTACAGTATAGTTATTAATTCAGTGGCAAGATAGTTGAAATATTATACATTAAAGAAATATAATGAAACAAATAAGCCGTAATATTAATTAATATTAACTTTATAAAGTTAACTAATAACTTTAAACTAAAAGTTTCTGAGTTGAATAAACTAGAGTATTTGCCCCCTCAACTCAAACAACAATCAACAAATTTGATAACTAAATATTTGTATTTATTGGTTTAATTATGTATGCTGTGGTGCCATAGAAGAGTCATTACATTACATTTCTGGAACTTATGAATGTTTTATGGATTTTGATATAATATAGATGTACCTTCATAAGTTCCTGATGCCACATAAGGAGGAGAACATATTGAGGTTTTATGTCCCCATAGGAACTTAAAAAAGATTCTTCTATAGCTTCATTGGAACTTGAAATTATGGAAACTTATAAATGTTCTAATTAAAACAGCAATTAAGCCATAAAATGATCATAAGTTCGAAAAATGTAATCTAATGACTCTTCTATGGGACTGTGGTACCATATATGGGACCCCAGGAACCTAAAATGGTTCTTAGCTTCATTGGAACTTCTTAACATTCTAAATGCCAATTTAGCAATAAAATCTTTAAAAGTAATTTAGTGTTGTAGGAAAAATTAAAGGTTTTTTTGAGTTATTATCGTTTTTATGGCAGTTTCTGCAAGTGCTGCAAAGTTTCATATAAACTAAAAACTCCAACCTTTCTTTCAAATGCACCAAATAAATTACCATGATTTTTTTTTCAAATAGTTCATTTTCAGATGTAAGAACACTGAGTGGCTTTTCATCATCAAAAACTCAGAGCTTGAGGGAAGTGAACAGGGCTCTCGAGCTTTATGCTGCAGTATACATTGATTACGCGGCTTTGTTTGGGTTGATTGCACTGGTGAGGGCAGATGTATCTGCTCCATGGGGCTAAAGGAGAAAAGACACGGAGCTGGACTGACTGGAAAACAGAAACACATTAATTATCTGGGTTCTGCTGGCTGTGGGGGTTTTGTGGATCTGGTGAGTCAACGCCATGTGGTGCTGTAAACTTTTTCCTGTTTATATACTGTTTCTTACCATTGTTGTGTGTTATTGTTCCTTTCTTCCTACTCTCTCGCCATCTCTATCCATCATACATTCACTGCTGCCTTAATCTCATCCTTTTTCTCTCATGCCTTTTTGCCCGGGCAGCAATTCTTATGATGCAACTAAGAAAACAGTTTGGCACAGCAAAACTTTAGATAATGATCTGATAACTTTAAAAGTAAGAAACGGAGAGAGAGATGTGGACATATTAGCAAGGCAAAATTAGAGACGTTTGAAGTTATTAGATACAATTGTTTTCAAGCCAAGATATATGTAACTTTGAAGGTATTGAAGGGAGTGAGATATGTGGACAGGTTTAGAGAATGTTCCCCTAATGTTCTTGTAACCTCTATATTCCGATGTTACCATTAGTTAACCACATTAGTAAACATGCACTAACATTGAAACATCCTTCTAAAGCATTTATTAATCTAAATGTTAATTTTAACATTAATTAACATTATTTAATGGACCTGAGCTAATATGAAATAACCAACAGTTGTATTTTTATTGAATAATGTTAACAAATGTTTACTAAATGTGAACTTGCAGGAGTTACTATTTTTTATTTTGTATTTTTACTACAATTTTATATAAAAATACATACATTTATTTTAATATTTAATACCATGACACACACGCATTACCACCTCCTTCACAGCTTGCAGCTGCAGGCCTTGAGGCTGATTAACTGTTCTGACCCAACAATGACAGCCTCTTCCCTCCCTCCCTCTTTTACCAGATCGCTTCTCGCCTTGTCTGTCCATATCAAATCTCTCTGTTTCCACAGGCTGAAAGAGGTTCAGATGGTTTAAATGCTTCATTATCTTTTATTTTAACGGATATTAGAGCGAGCCTGCGGTGGAAAGCGCTGCCTGTCGGGTCTGGTCTGCGCAGCTTCATTAAACGTCAGCCTCTCTCCCCCATAAATATACAACATGCCTGCAGAGGACCAACCAGCAGAGATTGGCCCCTGCTGAGTCGTGATGTCACAAAGTTGAACTATACAACTCTAAGACAGGTTAAATGTGAATTTAAATGGAGAGTAGGCCAAAATTCGAATTTACACACTCACTTGCACTTAAAAAATATTAAGGCCTACAGTAAATTTAAGATTTAAGATTTACTGTTTGTCCATCCATTTGGATTACACATTTTAACATTTACACATTTGAACAAACTAATAAAATTAAAAGATTTAGAGAAATGCATTACATCACTTGCTCACCAATGGATCCTCTGCAGTGAATGGGTGCCGTCAGAATGAGAGTCCAAACAGCTGATAAAAACATCACAATAATCCACAAGTAATCCACACCACTCCAGTCCATCAATTACTGTTCTGTGAAGTCAAAAGCTGCGTGTTTGTAAGAAACAAATCCACCATGAAGGTGCTTTAAGTCCATAATCCATAATAATGCTTTTTCTTATAAACATGTCAAGAAGAGACAGATTTTCAGTGAATAACAGATTTAATTTATTCATTATTTTTGGTGGACTATCGCATCAATCATGTGCATGTGCGTACGCATTAAAACTCCTTTTTAATATGCACGTAAGCACACTTATAGATCTCACCTGCAAATCTCGGATCTTATGCTCATTTCCGCTGAAAGGCGCTCTTAAGCTTGAGTCCTGGAAAATCCAAGGAAAGGCAGCAAATCCTTTGGAAGAAATTGAAAAAGGAGGTGATAAACTCAATAGATATGTAGACGGAGATAGAAGAGAGCAAGGAAGTATTTTTTTCTCAATCAAAAATCATCACAACACACAGCACTTAAAATCACCCTCAACAAGGAGTGGTGTCTGATTAGCAAATTGATTCAGATTCATTCATTCATTCATTAAATCATCACAACACACAGCACTTAAAATCACCCTCAACAAGGAGTGGTGTCTGATTAGACCGTGTTAATGCTCCAGCTCTCCTGGGATTTAGGAAATCAACTGTGAAATGTTGTACACCTGTGGAACAAACGCACATCCTGCTTTCACTGCATGGCACACATGCATTATCTCTGTTGAATTTATAAAACAAACCAATCATTTAACAAACATACAATCTATTGTCAGTTGCAATCCCTGATAGCTAATATACAACAATAAGGTATCTATTTGATGTGCCTTGTTTCATATGCAAGTAAATTTCAAAACATTTGCTTATTTGTGATACAGAATATTTCCTGTTTGATGTTACAACTAAGCATATCAGAATGATGTTTATGATCTATCTAGTTACTAAACTGATAAGATATGCCAGACACACACACACACACACACACACACACACACACACACACACACACACACACACACACACACACACACACACACACACACACAATGTATACAACCTGTGTAAATATTGTACATCATCTTTACAATACACTACCTGCAACTATTGTACACAGATATAGTTTTTCAGATTTTCCATACACATATCCCTTTCAAAGAAAATTGTCATATACAGTAATTACAAAAATCTACTATATATATATATATATATATATATATATATATATATATATATATATATATGCAAATATATATACTACTTATATATTTGCAATATCAAACAAATTATGCTTATTATAAGCCATATGGAATAAAGAACAGACCCTGAAAAGTGCTTCAGAATTAGGGTACAAGCTGTATCGGCTGGAATTTGTTGGAGTTAGGCTGAGAAAATAAAGTTTTCTCCCAGCATGCATGCTGGGATATCCAGCTGTCTGTCAATGCCACATCCTCCCTGTGATTAATGTCCGCGTGCTGTGGGGAAAACCGGAGCGGAAGGCAGAAAGGAACGACACTATGTCTTTGTCTCCGAACCTGCAAGACTGCACATCACCGGGGCTGTTTGTACACTCTGTATCCTGCAAAGATCTCCAGACAAAGAACACTGAATGATAACTTTTGAAGATGCTTTCTGAACCAGATCCTTTCATGGGAGGAAATTACTCTTTGTGGGAGACAGAGCTGGGATCATGTCATGATTATGACCAACGGAGAAACTCGTAATTCATTAAACCTGGAACAAAACTAGAAATACCTAGAACGAGACTTGTAATCTTGCCACATCTCATAAGAAGCAGATTCAGAGCTCATCACTTATTGAAGTTTATTTTTGTTTTCCGAAGTGTCACCGTACACACATACCCAAACAAATACAAATGCACAAATGCATTTTCTCAGCCTTGTGCTCGCTTGCTAATCTTTTTCCTAGAAAAGCAGATACGAGTCTATTCAGCAGTGCGGATAAAAGCCATGCTTTTGTGTAGCATGATAACGTGGAGACTGAGCTGATGCGCTATCAGCCTCCTCTGTGTCTATAGCCTTCGTTCCTGGGTTCTTACACTTAAGCCGTAGATTATTTAGGTGCCGTTCAATGTGTTCATTCACATCTCTTCTCCCCCATCATCATCTCCAGTGCAGAGCAGGAAAATAAATCTCAGTGTTAAAAATGAAAGTCTTGACACAGTTGTGAGCGCAGAATGGCGCAAATGAAAACAGACATGACGTGTTGTGCCGGAGTCTTTCCATAAATACACTTCTTAAAATGAGTCTCAGTGAAACTAAATAATGTTGAGATTTTAAGATTTTAGTGGTTCAGTCACATTTGCCCTCTTTTCCGGCTCTCCCTGTGGCCTCTCTCTAGGCCCAAAAGGAGGAAATGTAATATTATTAGTGGGCGTCTGGAAAGGTTACCTCGTTAGAGAGACAGAGAGAAATTTAATTCAGGAAAGCTGTGTTATTAGCGCAAAAGCCAGCCACTAAAGGGCAAAGCAGAGTCCCTTTGGGGCCAATAGAAAGTACCTTATGACTTTTAGAGGATTCAGATGATCAGAATGTTCCAGAATCGTATATATGGCTCTGTGTTCAGCAAGTGCATCTGGTAAGCAAATGCACAGAACTATGCTAGCTTCCTTTTTTTGAGGTGATTTCTGGTAGTTAGCATCTAATATTAGCAATAATAGATATTACAATATTAACAGTAATAAAAACAACACTAAATTTTAACAAATTAGCTCATTTTATTGATGCTATAATTATACATTTTGCTACAACAGTTGCTCCAGCAGTAGGGAAGACCCTAACCTAGCCTAAGTTGTCACACTGTTTCTAGTGAATATTTTGGATATTTTTGTAGATACATTCATTAAAGTCTACAAAAAAAAAAAAAAAAAAAAAAAGCTATTGAATATCTGTTGAACACTATGGTTCAAAAGTTTGGGGTCAGTACAATTATTATTATTTTTTTATGTTTTTGAAAGTCTCTTATGCTCCCCAAGGCTACATTTATTTGATTAAAAAAATACAAAAAAATGAGTCAAATATTATTACAATAAAAAACTTTTCTAATTTAAATGGGTCATATGACTTTGCTAAAAATAATTATTTTGTGTATTTGGTGTAATGCAGTGTGTTTATATAGTTAAGGGTAAAAAAAGCGAGGTGTACACTGATTGGCCAGCTATCCAGTGTGATGTGATTGGCCGAATACCTCAAGCGTGTTTATAATTTGTTGGGCGAATACCTCAAGCGGAAATGTTACGCTCCATACCATACTCTGATGCCGTGTCCCGGCATGACGTGACAAAAACAATAAAACCCATTACAAACGAGGCATTTGTTGCATCCAGTGGGGACATAATTACTGATTATAATGACTCATACTGTCTTTTTACACGTTGCGTATCATGCAGCGTAAACATAAAACCATTTGTCTGCATTTGTGATCAGAGAAACGACAAACAACAAGCGCTACTCTACACTGCTCAAAACTCGCTTTTGAATCATCAGTGGCAAATTCTTTAATATGAAAATAATTATTTATAATTGTTTATAATTATTACTTAATTTTTAAGAATCACTGTAAATGTGAACTACACCTTTAAAATTGTGAAGTCAGTGGCTGTACCATTTAAAATTTAGGGGTCAGTAATACTAAAACAGTAATATTTAAACAGTAATTTCAGTAATCATTTGTTTATGAGATTAAAACTGCTACGGACAGTGAGGCTTTCTGGCATAATTTTTAATTATGCTCTTTTTTTAATTAAATTAGAACAAAGTAGTCTCAGACTTTAGGACCTCACACTCATTGTATCCAACTCTGCAATCTTTCTCTCTCTGTCTGTCTCTCTCTCTCTCTCTCTCTCTCTCTGTCTTCACACTCATTTTTTTCTCTCTCTCTCTCTCACACACACACACACACACACACACACACACACACACTCACCATTCAATTACTGCCAAACTGGAATCTCAGTCTATATGGCCTAAAAACAACTGCAAACACACATTCTCTCTCACAGACTCCTGCACAAGAAAGCCTTCAATAAAATTAGTACTGAGGGCTGCAACATTGTTTATGACCTTCAAAACGACATTGCAGGCCTCATCTGACTGCACTGTAAATCTGTGCCCATCTATGCTGCCTTTATTATAAACCAAGCCTAGATACAGTCATGATGAATTTAATGCGTGGAGCTCCGCTATATACCTGCACTTCAGATTATTTTCAATTACATTAGCTGCTCGGCTTTCATTTAGAACACACCCCCACATCCTTATCACCCCTATAACAAACACAGATGGACGGCTAAATAAATGATCATTGTCCGAGCACAAAAGGATGAGCATGACTGTAAACATTATGATTGATGCCGGCTGGGTGTTATGTATCTAATATAAGAGAGTCTGTAATTAGGAATCAGGGCATGTTTGGTATTATGTCAGCATGTGCTTTATCTTCCTGTATCTGTTCTTGCTTTGTTAAACTCTACTGGGACATATTGACATTAATGTGTAACATCCATTAATCAAATAGTGCCTATTTGTACCGCATTTGTACTTCTGGCAGGAAAAACAAGCACATAACAACCATTATCTTTAAGTGGCTGTCAGTGGCTGTTTTAGTTTCACACGAGTGTAAGATGCGTTTGGATGATATGCGTCTTTTTTTTGTTTAACATGCAAGGGCACTTGGGTTCAAAAAACCCAAGCTGTACTGCATCTTAATTATTTTAAACCAAGTTACTACATATAATAACTGCTCCATAGATGACATTCAGAGCATTTTACTGATGTCACAGTTTTGTGGGTGAGGCGAGGCTCTGGAAACTTCCTCTTCAAAGACAATGGCGTCCATCATCAAACAAACATTTTAAGGAGAGAAGAAAAGTAAGAACGACTTTTGTCTGCAAACTGTTCTTGTATATAGACCTCTCAAGAATACTTTAGAACGAGCTTATTTTAAAAATAGATCAATTAAAAGCTGCAAAGTAGATGCAAAGTAACATCATATTTTTATTTCTGTTACAAACAACTGGAATTATAATTATTGCTTATTTTAATTAGAATTACGGTATTTAAAATTATTTTTATTATCAATAATTAAGGTAACACTTTAGAATAGGGAATACTTACTCACTATTAACTATGACTTTTCCCTCGACAAATTCCTAATTTGCTGCTTATTAATAGTTAATTAGGCAGTTGTTAAATTTAGGTATTTGGTAGGATTATGGATGAATAAGGTCATGTAGAATAAGGCATTAATATGTGCTTAATTAGTACTAATAAATGGCTAAAAGTAGAATATGGTTTTAATATGTTATTTATTAGTACTTAAAATAATTACTTTTTAAATGTGAATAAGCACTCTAAAATAGTGAAATCAGTGGCTGTTAAACATTACTGTTCAAAAGTTTGGGGTCCATAAGATTTGTATTATTTTTTTCTTTTTCTGAAGGATCATGTGACATTGAAGACTGGAGTAATGCTAAAAAAAACTCAGCTCTGCATCACAGGAATACATTCCATTTTAAAATATATTCAAACCAAAACAGATATTTATTTAAATTGTAGTAATAGTTCACAATATTGCTGTTTTTACTCTATTTTTGATCAAATAAATGCAGGAGCATAAAAGACTTTCAAAACGATTAAAAATCTTACAGAACCCAAACTTTTAAACGATACTGATTAGAAAGATTAAATGTACATAATCCTCACAAATATAGGTATTAGGAACCCCTGATGGTGTGCTGCTTAATTAACAAAGCATTTTTAATTTTAAATCCCTGTCCATGGGTGAACCCTTCCAGTGTGTTGTTTACTTGAGTAAAAAACATGTTCATAGACTAGATCCGTTCACCTAGAGCCTCCACTGTGGTTGACAGTATATCCTCGAGTGGTTACTTCCTCTTGTTATTTAAAGAAAACTCACAGCAGACACTGAGTCACTGACAGCAGCAAGAAAAGGCCATTTGATCTCAGTACCTTGGAGACAACACATACACAATCATGTACACACATATACTCACCATAACAAGAAGGTGACTTCATTTGTATCTGAGAGTGCGGACATGGGGGAAATGTCTCAGGACGGGTCTGTCTTGTTGGTCGAGGAGTGCAGCGTCTCCTGTTTGCTCTCACTGAGGGTCAGTGGAAGTTTCTAATTAGGTCTGCGGTGGCAAAGACTGTACGCCTTTGCTGCTGTGGTCACCTTCAACTCACAACTGTCATCAAGTAGTCCCACGACAACCTATTAGAAGACACAGACAGAAGTGGCTGAAACGGTCTGTCACCTGTCTGTCGTCATCTCTTTCCCTCTGCTATCAACCGCTTCGGTGCATTAAAGTCGACATTAATTCAAAGTTATTACACAATTACCAGTGATTCATTGGTGCATGGTTTTCCAAAAAACAAACAAACAAACAAAAAACATAAATATAAGCATAAATCTAACTCATGTTTAAAAAATTACAATGAGTTTTAAGAAAAAGGAATATACTGAAAAGTTCACAATATATAATCTCTGAAGTTATAAACATTATATTAAGCAGTTTCCTTTCCGTAAATTTAGATATTGTCACTATAAACAAAAATAAATTCTAAAAAAATACTGTTATTATGCTTAAAAAGGACAAGTTTAGAAAACATATAAAGTTATATTAAAATATAATAAACATACATTGCATTAACATTCTATTAAGCAATTTTCTTAAATTAGTTAAATCAGTTTAGATATTGTCAAAACAAATTTAAAAATAAATACAAAGATAAAAATAAAATAAAAAAAATGACCAATTATCCTTAAAAAAATTAAAGTTGATCTTAAAAAACAGGACTGTATTGAAAATTTAACAATATACAAGATATAATCTTAGTTGTTGTCAGAATAACTGTTTATATTAAAAAAAAAATTTGAGCACAGTATGAGGCATGTAAAACTACAGTGTTTTTCTCCATTTAAACCGATTACTGCAGAGAATATCTCATATCTCATTTTCTGTTTGAATTTTCACACACACACACACACACACACACACACACACACACACACACACACACACACACACACACACACACACACACACACACACACACACATACACACACACTGCATCTGACCCTGCAACAGTGAAGCAGCTGTGAATCAAACAGGATAGGAGCAATTTCCCTAAACAGCCAAAATAGGGGTCATTATTGCTTAGCGTGATGTGTCATTTTAGACTGGGCCGTGGAAAAAGAGCGGAAATCGGGTGTAAAGATTATAAGGAAAGAAAGAGAGGTTTCTCGAGCCAACCTATCACACAACCTCACTATATTATTAATATGTGACAAATGACACCCATTTTGAAACTCGCATTCCCTTCTGCATACCCAGATATGACCCATCTCAACCTCTGTCACTCAAAATGGTGTAAAATGACGAGGTGAAGTGTGATGATCACTTTAAATCACCACAGAGTGGTGGGGATAATATCATACAATTATGTTGTTGTTTTATCACTGTACTTTGAAGAACTTACATGCGTCTGTCAGTCCTGCCTGAGAGAAAAGCACAAAGAAAACCTGTGTGAGACGGTTTGAATCAGATCAAAGGCAAACACCTTCATCGGTGGTCTCCATAATTCAGCAGCTATTGCCGGGGTCAGATCGCTCCCTTTAAGTCATGAGCGTGGAGATGCATCTGTAATACGGTCCTTCCACAGAATAATGATGGAATCAGCCATGAGGAACGTGAATTTGTGTGTGTAAGAGAGAGATAGTGTGAGAGATAGAGAGAGAGAGAGAGCAGAGGATATATTGAGAAAGGGACACACAAATGCTGGTGGGAGTTTCACAGGGAGACTTTTGTGATCCGAGCAGGCCAGAATCTATGAGAGAACAAGCTCTTTCGCCCAGTGGAGAGCCCCTTCACACTACTCAAACATTTACAAGTAGGATTTAATGAGGAATGAGGGGTTGATAGGTTGAAAGACATGGAACTGTGATAACTAGACATTGCTTTCAGAAATAAAATGTCAATGTCCCACTGCTAGTATATTATATAATGGATTAACTCTATTATTCTCTAGATTTTGAGTACGGATGTTGAATCCAAGAATTGAGGGATAGTTCACCCTAAAAATACAATTCTGTCATCATTTAGCCTACTCACCCTCATGTCCATCCAAATCTGTTACTTTCTGTGGAACACAAATGAAGAAATATTACAAAAAAACCATCGTGCTATTTTCTATAATGGGAACCAAGGGCTGTTGAGCTGTAAAAAAAAGCTTGAAAAAAAGGTCAATATGACATATGTGCTTTATTTGAAGCTATCTTTTTGTGAAAAACTGTCTATGAAAAGTTTCTCTGTCAATGTTCACTCGTGCTAATATTCAATAAAATAAGGAACATTCCAAAAATTCTAATTGAAAAACGCTTAATGGTTTTTTCGCTGGACCTTTGAAATAACTGAAATAATTTGGCGAAGTGATATGGACATGTAATGCGGTCAAGACCTGCCTGGAACTACTTTTGCCCCTGAAAATAATAGCACCTTAGAAAGTTTGTCAGCCAATTATTTTTATTTTTTAGCAGCATAGTTAGTTATGTTTAATTATATTTGTTTGTAATTCTATGATTCTAAGGCCACTATAAGCGTTATTTAAATGTGTTTTTCGAGTCGGTCCTAAACTTAGAATATATTTAATAAAGTTTGTGAAAAGCATTCTCTGTCTCTTCCATTCAATTAAGGAATATAATGACAATTGCCAATGTCATTTTGATTAACCAATAAAGAAAACAAAACAGTCTATTATCAGTTCTGACAAACTCTTTGGGCCAGTTCTGATAATGTAATTCAGTTCTTGCATCAAAGCTGCCTTGAGAATATGAGGTTGCCTTGTTCCATTGTGTGTTGCTACTCAGGCTAACATTAACTGTTGACTGATGGCAGAAAATTGAGCGTATACCAAGCTCAGTTCCACGCCTCTAGGGCCCCAGATCACTAATCATTTGATGCTGAAAGCAGCCGCTCCCTCTGCTGCAGGAACGAAGGGTCAAACGCATGTTAGAAGCGAGCTGCTTCTTACCCAGGACACGTCTTTCCCCACGTGCCTCTGAAGCAGCAGGGGACCCCATCAAGAGCGAGAAGAGAGCAGTAGAGGAGAGGAATGAAATAATTTCATCTCCTGCACCGTAATGCTCCCCCTTAAATCAGCCTGTGAGGAGTGTGCCAAGGCTCGGGGAACAGGAGGGAGGCAAGAAAAGATGGAAAGAAAGACAACGGTAATATCGGCCCTGCTTTGATGAAAGATCTCAGGCAGTGGACACACAGAAACAGATCTATAAACAAGTGGATGATGGAAATAGAGGGAAATGTATGGAGAAAAAGCTAAATGATGGGAAAGACATTTTGTAGTCAATGGGACATTTTGTCAGTCACATTTTTTTCTTTCTTTATTCTATCTCATTTACATTTATTCGTTTAACAGATGTTTTTATCCAGGCAATTACAAATGAGGCACATCACAAGCAATTTGTCATAGGATCTCAAATTAAGTAATTGTGTTTGATAACATTCTTTGGCGGAGATGACATTTGAAGCGTTTTGGGAATAAAATGGTTATGTCTTTTATGCACAAAATATTTTCACACTTTTTGCATGATTCGCATAATTACAGCTTGATTGGAAATTAAAAATAATAATAATAATAATCTGTTCAGTGATATTTTACGTCTTTAAAATACAGTTGTAATAATATAGAAAAAAAGAATACACACACACACACACACACACACACACACACACACACACACACATATATATATATATATATATATATATATATATATATATATATATATATATATATTAAAATGGCCAATGTATTTCACTTGGTTTTATCATAGTTTTAAAAATGTCATTATATTTCATTTTAGATTTTCATATTTAAGTTCGAAAGTCCTGGACGATACAATACATACTGTAAAATAACCACTGATCTATATATGATCAGTGAAAATAACAAATATAAATGATGGAGGCATGAAAGATTCCAATAAAGTTTTAATAAAAGAAAAAAGGCTAAATCTGCTAGCATCAACTCCTGGGATACATAAGTGGACAAATTTGGAGAAAAACCCTTTTAGCACTGGCTGTTAAACTCAAACAAGCTTGCATGTTCAACCTGAGGGCCTATAATATTCCCTCAGGAAAGTCTCTCTAAAGGTCTGTCCCAATGGAATCTGATTTTTTTTAATTGTTTTTTTTTTTAATTCTAAAATAAAGCATCACATACTGTACTTCTTCACACTAAAATATTGTGATATTGCAATCCACAATATTATACTGTAATAACATGACATATAATTTAGACACTGATTTTTAATTGTCTGGATACTGAACAATTCTTTCAGGGATCTGAACTTTTTCCAGGCAACCTGGCATTATGCTCTGTGTGAATTTGTTGTGTGTTTCGGTGTGAAAAATGGTGAATATTTAATACTTTCCTGTTGTATAGTCACATCAGACTATGACCAATACCTTTCTCTGGGCCAATGAGATTACATATGTGAACTAGAGATAGCCCACACATCTTGATGCAATTTGGCACAAGTATGTAACCTTAAAAAACAGACGCGGTCAAATGCACCTGCCCTTCTTTAGAGGGTCTGATTCCATTGGTCCGCCTGAGCCGAAAGTGGGTCACAGAGAGCTGGGAGAAGGTGCTGGCATACAGCTCACTTGGACCCAAATGAGCTGTAAAATGGCAGTAAATGAGTTTGAAAGAAACTGGAGCCTCTCTAAACACACCAACCTACAAACAAGACAGAAAAACAGACAGTGAGAGAGAGAGAGAGATGGAAAGCTCAACCAGCAACCCAGCAGGGTCTCTGCAGCCATTCCTAATCTGGCTCTTTTATCCGGTCCCTGTGGTCAATGCCATCTGTGTGGAGTCCCAAGGCAACTTCCTCCAGACCAACACACACATTTTGAGGAGCGAACAACCTTCCAGCCTGCAGATCTCTGGTTTCTTGGAGAGCTTTTGGAGCTATTTTCTCAGTTAAAAGGAAATAGCTTGATGGCTCACTGAGGCAGAAGGGCTGGCAGACTCTGACTAGTTATCCGCCACATCAAAGTGCCCATCCACAGTATCTTCCACTTGACTGGGATTTGTCTTGCCGCAGATTTCGAGATGTAGTTTCGGGGCTGCTCTTCAAAAAAAATTCTACACGTCACCTTTGAAATCCAGAGATCGTGCTATAGACGGGCTCCTGTGGCCTGGTCAAGACTGATGTCAATCCTTTAAACCCCAACAATGTATTTCAGCAGCTTGTTTGGACTGCACAGGATTGATTTTCTGTCTGATCAATCAATTACCGGTGACCTGCATAATTAATAGTCCCTCACTTGGGGTGCATAGGAAAACAGACATAATATAAGGCTGTAATCTAGCACTGCTCAACACTGTTTCGTGACAACCGCAACTGCTATAGTAACAAACGTATAACCTTGAATCCACAAGGACCTAGACTGAAAGCTACAGTACAACCACTTGTACCAGATAATAGTAGAAATTTGTCGACTGGTAGAGACTTCGCTGTACCATTATGATTTAAAAAATATGACATTAAGCATAAACAATAGCATACACTTCAGAGTTTATCTGTTTGTCAGAGTTTAGTTTGTTGGTTGTTGTCAATTGCCAAGGGACCTCAAAACTTTGCATTAATTTAACATGTATTAATATAGACTTTAATGCGCATTAAATAATGGACTTTGATTTCTATATTCATGCACATTATATTCTAGCAGTGAACAATAAAATCTATGTTAATGGACATTATCGCACATTCAATTCTATATTGATGCATATTATACTGTTTTCATGAACACTAATTCTAAATAATTTCACAGTAATGTGCATTGATTTTTATATTAAATTGACATTAATGCACATACAATTCTATATTAATGCACATTAATACCAATGAAATTTAAATTCTACTAAACTCAAAAAAATATTTTTCTAAGCTGTAAATAAAGTTTTATAAAAACCGTATTTAAAGTAAAAATTTAAGTATGTTAATGTGCATTAATATAGAATTCCTGCATATGAATTACTATAGAATATTAATCAATAGAACTCAATGTGCATTATAATGTATTAATGTTAATTAATAAACAATAATTATAAATTAACATTAATAATATTAATGTACGTGAAATTTTAAATTAAATGCACGTTAAATTCTATGTTAATGACTGACATTAATGACCATTTATGTAGAATTTAATGCGCCCTACTGCAGATTTTAATGTGCAGAATTTGATGTGAAGTTTTTGAATTGATATCAGATTTATTAGTAGTAAATAATATTCATTAATTCCAAATAAAATGCAACAAATGTCATTCAAGTACACATTTCATTTGTAAAGTATTGTCAATAAAAAATAAAAAAATAAAAAGGTACACTAAATAATATATACTGCAATATAAACATACTCATAAGATTTTGGTACTACAAAAATATATATAAAAAAATGAGCCCTGCTGTGATCCCTGCATTGTCGTTACAGCATCATATATTCGTATACATATTTGTATACATACATATTCATCTGTAACACTGAGTCCTCATCTAATACAGTCTTCAACTATCCATTCAGCTCTTTATGAGAAAAGAATATTGAGCAGCTGAACACATAAAAATAGGCCATACGTACACACGTGCAGATTGGGTTGTGGGGAGGAGGAAAGCAATGAGGGAGGGGTGGGCTAGCAGTTCGGTTATCAGTTCACCACAGCTCATTCGCTCATCACACCTCATTACCAGGCCACATCGAATCGAGCTGATTGGCTGAAACCAATCAGATGGTGAAATGAGTATCTAAAGGGAAAAAAAAGCATTTATCTCTCTCCTCTCTCTTTTATTCCACTCTTTCTATTTTATTCCCTTTCCTGGTGCAATGAAAAATTTACTTGCCCTGTATGGTGTCCCGGAAAAATTGCAGATGCTGTGCACACAAAAGGCATGAGTGCCATTACTTCAGCTTAATCCAGGCTATTTTCCCCATTTCCGTTCGCCTCTCTCACCTGCAGAAAAACACCAAATCGGGTCGATCTAAACTATGAACAGATGGAAATTCATATGGATTAGCTGGAGCTTCCTGGAGGGGTTGAAATCCTCATATGAGATTTGGCTAATGCATCATCATCATCATCAAAGCCTCACTGATGAAGTCATCAGGGGCTGGAGGACAAACGGCCCTTGACCTGCCACTAATGGATGTAAAATTCAGTGAAACAACAATTACAGCCTGTGATTTACCATGACAACCAGTACTATCATGACATTACTGCTATTACCACAGGAAATGGGACGCATAATATTAGCAGCTATAACTACTACCTCCACCGGTGGTGTACTGCAAAATATAAGGCTCTGACCATTAGCAGTAAAAACATGAAAATTTTCAGCAAAATACGAGTGTTTTCAGAACAAGAGCAAATTACTACATTTTGATAAAAGACTGTGAAATCAATTTAATCTGAACAGTTTTTCCATCAAAATGAAATGAACCAATGCACAACTGAACGTATATATATATATATAACAATTTAATGAAAGGATGCATTAAATTGGTCAAAAGTGACAGTACAGACATTTATTATACAGAATATTTATCAAATAAGTGCTTTTTTTAAATTCTTTTGAACATTCTATTCATCAAAGAATCCTTTGTATCATAGATTCTTGAGAACCAAATCAACATATTAGAATGATTTCTGAAGGATCACGTGACAATGAAGACTGGAATAATGAATGCTTAAAATTCTGCTTTGTCAGCACATCACATCAATAAGTTATATTGTAAAATATAATGAAATAATAATAAAAAACAGTTCTTTTAATATACAATAATATTTCATAAAATTGCTGTTTTTAATGCAGAATTGCTGTATTTTTTATCAAATAAATGCAGCCATTGTGAGCATAAGTGACTTCTTTCAAAAACATTTAAAAGATATCATACTGACCCCAAACTTTTGAATGGTAGTGTATAATAATAATAAAATTTCATATGTACTGTAATTACAGCTAGCACTGTCAGTTTAGTTACAACTTAGCAATTCTTATACATTAATGCTGTTGGGGCCATTTCCTCTTTCTTCTCAAATGGACACACACATAATCTTCCACACACACATTTGATATCAGGTTTTCAACATGGGAATAAAGAGGGAAATATTTCAGTCTGAAACGCAAGAAGGCTATTCTCACAGATGACTGCAGTCACGCGCTTTAATAGACTCACTCCTTGTACTAAACCCAAAACCTTGTCTTCCAAACCACTGCTTTCTCACCTCTTTCTGATTGAACATTCTCAGAAAAGTGCTGCTTTACTACTTGAAAGGGAGATAGAGATAGTAAGGGAGTAATAGAAAGAGATGGGAACTGGAGAAGAAAGGTGAAAGAAGGATGGAAAAAATAAAAAAAAGTCTTGGTTGCTACGCACCATAAGGCTTATCAGAGGGCAAATAACACGGGAAACCGCTAGTGCTCACCATTCTCTTTCACACGTTTCCTTCCCTCCCTCCCTCCCTCCATCCCTATTATCTTGTTCATCTCACACTAATGCCTCTCCCCCGCTCCAACAAGAACCCTCACTGAGACTTCGAGCCTTCAAAGGATTATTAGAATTCATTTGTTGACGGTAGGTGAGAGACTGCTAGAGCAAACCACGCATAAAAGATGTGAGAAAATCATAAGATTAACAGCCTACCATCTAATATATCACACAAACAGAATGTAATTCATTGTGCCATTATGGTCGCATCCTCTCTATCTTTCTCTCCTGGATATTTGTTATGGCCGGCAGTGCCATTGGTTGCTCCATTTGTGAACTCTCGGACTGCAAGACGAATCCCTTAAAGGCCGTTCACACCAGCGTTCACACCAACGCATGATAACGTCATATTTATTATAAGCTCACTGCGAAAGCTCTACCGCTAAGAATTATCGAGATTTTTAAAGCAGGATGGATTCTGACTGGCTGTCAATGTTTTATTGTTTATGTGTGTTAAAATGAAAAAAAAATTATAAATTTCTGCTATTATTTTAAATTTAGAGTTGTTTTTTTTTAACTGCAGCTTTAGTTACTGTCCTTGATGGTGCACAGGGTTTTATTCTGCAGCTCAGTGTTTAGCGGTCACATCTTCTAGAGTAGCTTTTTGGTCCTCGATAAAAGTTAAGGGTCGTCTTCCTCTATGTCACACGAGTTAAAACCATTAGCAAGAGTTTCCCCACAGGCTCCACAGTTTCAAGGATCAAGGGTATGACCTAGCTTGCCTTACACTTCCGAAAGCATTCCGGCGTCAGCACTGGCCCTGCAGGACACCCCCTTTGCCCGGAAAGTGAGAGATCCACCCGTGGTGGTGAGAGTGTTGTTTTAGAATAGCAAAGGTTAAGAAGTTCACAAATAAACACATCTCAAACCCACTCCATCACAAGGTCTCAAGGACTTCCTGTGGACACGGTCAGAAATAAAGAGCTCACGGAATGCAAACATTTTCTCTGTACGTTCAGGCTATTATCATTCTGTCAAAGTCAAAAACTGTCAGCGTGCTCATGTCAGGACAGCATGAATTGATATATAAATGTCAAGGCAACCCAATAAAAATGGTTTTCCCATTGATTCTGAGTCACACTGGAGTGGACCGGATGACTCAAGGATTGATGGAGTTCTAGTTGAAGTTCATTCATGCACTCGCTCGGTCTACGTCAACCCATCAGATGCTATCAAATAAAACTAAAAATCTTGAACTGGCTCACATAAGCTCTATAAATTATCTTGCTTTAGAAAGGCCTATAGCAAAACGGTCACATTGAGAAGTGGAAAGACGAAAATGATAGTCTTCACAGCGATTGTTCTCTCAACTTCTCAGCTGCTGGTGAACTTGATTTAGCAGCAGAGGCTCCATGGGAAATGTAATCTCTTGAGGGGCGTGTGCTATTGGGAAATCCCTTCTGAATGCTTTTACAAGGTTGGCGTGTTGCTGAATTGGAAAAAAAAACGGCTTTGAGTACAGCAGTCTTTGCTACTAGTGTATGTTCAGAACTCGAACATTTTAGAGAATTGTATGAATTGAAAACATTGGCAATTTAATTAATATTGCTTGTCTGAGTAATTCCAACATCTCAGCTGCTGGGGAACTTGAAAGGCTGCATGGAAACTGTCGTCTCTCGGGGGCTGTTGAAGAATCCCCTCTGGAGGTTTTCTGAAGAGCATTGTTGCATTAGAAAAAAACGATTTTCATGACATCATGAATATGGACAGTATAGTTTGGTTGGTCTTGCCTTCTACTTAGGCTCCATGCAAACTGTCATCCTTCAACAGCCATTGAGGAATACAGACATTGCAGTTTGGTTGGCCTTGCCTTCTATGTTTGAATCTTGACCGTGTTCACATCAGGAAATGTTATGAAATAAATAGAATATGTTCCAGTGAAAGTTAAATTTTTGGACTAATACTTCCCAACTGCTGGTGAACTTGACATCTCTCAAGAGCTGATGAGAAATCCCTTCTGAAGGCTGAAGAGCATTGTTGCATTAGAGAGACTGCATTTTATAACATCATGAATACAGACAGTCAAGTATGGTCAGACTTACCTGCAATGTTTGTATCTTGTCCATGTCCATGTCAAGTAGCTTTAAGAATTAAAGACATAATTTTCAGTCGTCCCAATAATAATGATTTTTTAAATTAATCTTATCATCTGATGGTGAACTTGAGGCTATGTGGGAAAAAATAAACTCTCAAGGGCAGTTGTGGAAACCCCTCTGAAGGTTTTCTGAATGAATTTCTTAACATCACAAATAGACAGTCAAGTATGGTTGGACTTACCTGAATCTCATCCATGTCCACATCAAGAAACTTTGCACTTCTCAATCACAGTGATTTTCTGATTAGTGAATCTTATCATCTAATGGGAAACTTAAGGCTACATGGGAAAAATAATCTCTCAAGGGCCATTGAGGGAAACATTGTGAATATACACAGTCAAGTATGTTTGGCCTTACCAGCTATATCTGGATATCAGCCTTGAGCTGACCTATCAATAAAATAAACCTCAGGATGCACCCATGTTCAGGAAGATACACTAGCTGTGTCTTTGCTTAGAGGTGCATAAGCATGCTTGTGTTTGTAAGGTAAAAATCAATCCATTTGAATCACTTTGCAGCAATGGATTTTGCCAGCATTCTCGAGACTTTTCTCAAACAAGACGCATGGATGAGGGTATCGACAAAGGAGTGATTTATTTTCTAGGACGTCCCTCTGTAGCTCAGCAATATGAATGCCTTTTGGTTCATCCCTACAATGCTGTTCCCAACCCGTCCAGCAGAGGGAAACATAGCGCTTCTGTTCAACAAAGCCAACGGGAAGAGAGCCTGATGCAGTCTCACCACACACAAAACAAAGAGTGTTCCAAATCAACAAAGCGTGACTGTGTGGAGCCTTAGTTCAGCCACCAACTCATTTCAATCCTCAATGGGGGAAATTACGATTATTCCGTTATTATTGTTTGTTTTGTCTGGCGATCGAAAAACAGAAGCATGTGTGCACATCAGATGGTAGGGAGAACAGTTTGGAGGGAGAGCCGTTTAATACTTCAAAGCCGGGTATTATTGTATTTTTACGGAAGTATTACAACAATACTAGGAATCTCACAGGAGCTCCAATGGTGGGCTCAGGCGTCTCTTTGTGACAGAGCTTCTCTCTTCTAACATATTAACATGGCCTTTTAGGCCCTGCATATGTGCTGATGTTCTCTGTAACAAGGGAGCACTTACTATAACCTGCCGTTGGGCCCTCATAGAACAGACAGAGTCCCATCTGTTAGGAACAAAGTTGGTGTGTATGTGTGTGTGCTCTTTCTCCGCTTTCCAGGCAGTGTCATGGTAGTAACACTTAAATAAAGACCTGGTTCAGACAGAGGGTGTTCACTTTTGAGAGTTGAGTAACTTGTTGCGACAGATGCCAATGCTCATCAAATCATTTTAGATGTATGCACGATTGTGGTGTAGTCAGCTTTTCCATCTTCTGCATTGACTGCTGGGATGCAAAAAATGAGCTGATGGACTATTTAGTGTTGACAGGGTAAAAAGGAAGAGAGTATGCGGCTTGGATCCTGCTCATATGCTTCATATCCATGGCTCATGCTACTGAATGCATTGATAAGTGCTTGATGTTGTGCTTTCATCTCAAATGATTGTGTGGTTATAAAACAACAACTTATTCTTCAAGTATTAACATTTGAAATGTAAAGCGAATTCAATTAATCACAAGGCATAACACTGAATAACAAACACTTAAATCAGTTACTGATTACAATATTGAAAGGTCAGTGCTGTTTCTCTACAGCAGAGATCAGTTGTCAAACATTTTGCACATACTGAACATTTTTTTTTTACATTTAAATATAAATTTTCATACCGCTAATTACTGGTATAATAGCAGAAATAGAGACTAGCCAAAAAAGCTGACAAAATGTCACAGCAGCAGCTAGGAAGCTTCACAAACCAAAAAAAAAATAAAAAAAAATAATCAGTTAATTGAGCAATAAGATGAGCTAAGTAACTTTAATTAGTATTGTTTTGTTTTTTTGTAAATGTATTCTTTAATGTAAACATTAAAAATATCACAGCAGCACACAGAAAAAAAAAAGTTAATGAGTTACTCTAATTATTATGATTTATTTACTTTTTTTAAACACTTGAAAATA